>NW_011888794.1:7384035-7393817 GCF_000151845.1 Pteropus vampyrus
TGCCACTCTGATTCTCACACGAACTCTAACTTCACCAAAGGCAGGGATCGCGTAATTTTTATCAGGCCTCCCTCCCGCCATGGAATGTAGCATATACACAGTAAGGTACTGATGAATCCATTGACGATTTATAACCACGGTGTGTGCCAAACACAAATCAGTCTAGCGTCGTGTATTTTTCAGTGGTGTTCCAGAGCCAGCTTCTCTGTCGCGTTCGGTGGCTTCACAGTGTTTGCTCGTAGTCGGCCATCTGGGAGTATTTACATCACGCAGATTGGCAGACACTACCTGCAAGCGGCTGCTGTTCTCTTCCTGAGGTGGCTGTTAAACAATTACCGGCAATGCCACCGTACTTAATTAGGAATCGTGACCTGTGAAATGGACCCTAAAAATGGGAAAACAAATTACACATTCCATAATTTAATTGATTCAATTATTTTTATCTGGAATTAGTTGTGTGACATATTTATAACAGGCTATGTGCTTTTCTTAACATTTAAAATTTTATATTTTTTGTTTTATGTATTCTTATTAAAAAATTTAAGGGTGAATTATTACGCCATTTCCATTATTAGATTTCGAGGTGGTGGCGCTTCAAGGATAACTCAATTTACTTTTATGCTAAATAAATGGCTTATTGCTTATGATACGTATCAATGGAACTGGCACTTAAAATTATATTTCTGTATTTTGTCTTTTAAGTGCCTCGGAGACAGGACGTATTAGGTTTCCTTATGTGAACATACTTTTGTGATTAACTCTAGTATTAACTCTTCCCAACTGTTTCTTTTTTTTTTTTCTCCTTTTCTTAGAGGTTACAATAGAACTGAGAAGATGAATTCTTTCCTACAAGTTCACCCGGACTGACCTTGTCTCTCTGACCTTCTAAGCCGCCTCGGAGGCTCACGTTCCTGTGTCCCTTACCGTTGCCAGCATATCTTTCTAACACACAGCTTTTTGTACTTTATTTCCAGTTCCGCAGTGACTTTCTGTTAGCTGTGGGTTAAAGTCTGCTTTTAACGTAGGAGCCTAACTTGTTCTGGTTCCTGTGTAGTTTACTCCTCTCTTCTCTCCACTCCCTATACCACCTGTATCACGGCCACGCGGTTCCTGAAATGCATAGGCTCTTTCACCTCACTGCCTTGGCCCATGTTACCTGCGTTATTTACTCCCCACTCCTCATCCTTTGAGACCTGGTTCCTGACTCAGGGAAGCCTTCCCTGATTACCCAGGTGACACTTGGCACATCCTCCCTTCTGCTCACTGAGAGTAGATTCATATCCAGGCTCCTCCATCTTGTAACTTTTTAAATGCTCTTTCCTACCCGAGGATGAGTATGTCATGGAGAGAATTTTCTCTTGTGTTTTTGAGTCCCAGTATTCATCATAATGGTTGGTACATAATAGGTACTTGCGCACATGTTTATTGAACGAATCAGTTAGATGGATTTTATAGAACATCCCAGAAATTATATACTTATAAAATTGTTACCACGCGACTATCAAAGTTTCGAAACTTAACATTCGTAGATGCTCTTAGCAGGAATAGTAGTCGTTAAGTAAATTTAGATCCGTTACCTTCCTTACTCTCTCATTTACGGAGTATCTGCTAGAACATAATGTCAGTTATTTGGGGAAATAGAAAAGAGATATCAGACCGTTTCTGCCTTTTCATACCCGTATCCTTAGTTACAAGGAGGATGAATATAAACAAATGAACAATTAACCCCTTTTTGTTGGACTTCAGTTGCTTCTCATTTTAATCAGTTCATTAGTTTATGTTGCTCCCTCCCTCACCTACCTGCTTGCCCTTCCTTTGATCTATAAATGGCACAGCTTTAAAAACTGCTAATTAAAAAGGAATGTATGATTATTGTCAGAAAATCAAATCATACAGGGATTTTCCAAGTGTATCTCAGTTTCACAGCTTCCGCTACTTCATAAGCACCATGATCATCTTACGCTGAGGAAACCAGAGGCCAGCGTCCCACGGCTTGTCAGAGAGGGATGTGATTCTGAACCAGAGATCTTGTTTTTTCCTCTCCCTCCTATTTATTTTTTGACTCATATTTAGCTGTTACTATTATGTATATGAAGAATAATCTGAAGTATATTAGATTTTGTACCCTTTTGTGTTTTTGAGCTTTTTTCACTCACATGAGCAGATTAGATTTGTAGGCTAGCTGTGTATATGAAGAGGCAAGCTGGTTTTCTTCCATAAATCAAGAAAAAAGAAAAGAGAGGCAGAGTTACACTGTAAATGTAACAGTGACAGTTGAAAGTACTACTCAATTGTGGAGGCAAATAATTGTGCAATTACCTGAAAGGACTGAAAAACAAATGGCCTAGTTTTAAAGACTGGAACAGCTGGAGTTTTCTTACCACCCTCCCCTGCCCCATTTTTTGGTGGTGATGGTGGGGTAAATGTTCAATGAAATTTTGTTGTGGTTTTTCTTTTTACGTGAACATCATCAACACAATAAGGAAGATAATGAACCAACGACTAAAAGCATCAGCACCTTTTTTTCTGTCTGTTCGGATGTGCCCAGTAGATCTTTATCCTTCATTGAATCATCAAATATAGGCTGGTAGATTTGAACATACATGTGTATTTAATCAGTTTTCTTCACCCCAACGTTGAGCTGCTTTTTTAAAGTTTTAAAGTGTAATTTGTTGTTCCATTGCAACTAAACATTTTCCAGTTCTAAAAGGTATGCTGAGAATGCTAAATAAAAGGAAGTGGCCTTATTCGACACAGTATAACTTTTTTCTTTAATTTCACTTTTCGGCAAGGAAATACATAATGTTATCCTGTATAAAATATTTTAAATGGCCTGTTTAAAAACCTAAAGATTTAAAAGGAGTTCAGTTTGAACGTACCTGTCTAACCTTAGAAATAGCATAAAGCATAAAAATTAGTAAATTTGAAAATGGCTTTTTAATACTTTTCAGTTAAATTGAGATGATAAAGTTCAGAAATCTTTATATACCACTCAGTAAGCTTTCACAGAGGAAACACACCCATGTAACCAGTACTCGGCTGGAGAAATAGGACAATGCCAGCAAGTTTGAATGTCCCAGTGACCATACTTCCTCCTCTCCCAGATAACTCCTGTCTTGACTTTGAACGTATTACAGATTTTTTCCTGTTTTATAAATGTTCTTTAAAGCTTTTTATTGTGGTAAAATTCACATAATGTAAAATCCGTCGTTAACTATTTTAAAGTGCACAGTTCACTTTATCTTCGCAATGTTGTGCAACCTTCAGAGTCCCCCCCTCACTCCAATCTCCCCCAACCCCCACATACCTTTCCCGCAGTTTCGGCCAATAGAAACCCCTCCAAACTGGTTCCTTTGTCATTGGCCATATCCTTATCATTCTTTTAGTACTTATAGGGCCTCTCATACATAGTCAGGGTGTGTGTGTGTGTGTGTGTGTATGTGTGTGTGTGTGTGTGTGTAAGACACATGTACATGCACATGTGCATGTTTGGATGTTGTATGTATACAAACGTGTATATACGAAACATCTATATACAGAAAACGTGTACACACACCTGTCTTGTATCTATTTTTTCTATCTATATACCTTCCCTATTTTTTCTACTAAAAGCCACAAGTTTATTCTGTTGACAATTTTCATATTTTCTAGCTTATTTCTCTTGATGTTATTATTAAAAGTCAAAACTACAGCTTATTTCTCTTGATGTTATTATTAAAAGTCAAAACTACACGAAAAGATATGTTCAGAGAATTGTCACTCACCCTCTTTACTCTTTACCATGTTCCCGTCTACACTATACAGTTTGATTAGTTCCACATTTAGTATCTTATTCCTTTCTCTATCTTTTTGTACAAACAGATACATGTGTATTTTTCTAATTTGTCTTTTATAAATACGAGGTAATATATGGCATATATTCTTTTGTAATTTTTTTACTTCAAAATATATTCTGACGACCATGATATATTAGTTCAGCATCTTCCTCATTCTTATAACTACACGCTACAGTTCATGCAGCGTGCTCCTGTGTGTGGTGTGGCTCACCATTGCTTATTCAACTGCTATTCCCTGGCTATGGGTAGAAACAGATGACTGTTAACATATACCATTTTTGAACATTGAAAGCTAAAATAACACCTCAGTTCTGGCTGTGCTAAGCAAGTAGAAGTGTTATAGTACCAGGATATTGCGTTTCAGCAGTTAGAGCAACTCTTCTTGAATACATAAAATGGTCTAAGTGTTCAGGTGTCTTACGGAAGAAAAGGAGCCAATGCAGGAAAGCTTTCCTGTGAACAGAATAGTAGGGAAGTCGATGCTAGTGATGTACTGATGGGTAATAAGAGAAATGCGTGTCGAATTTCTTTTATTTTAATTTAATTTTAAAGTGTCTAAGAAATTAGTATTGGATATTTCTTTGTAAAAACGCACTTGATATTTCTAAACTTGTAACGTATGCTATTTTTAACGTACATTATTTAAAAGGAGCCTCCAAAATTAAGCCAGTTTTTGGTACCTAATGGTGTTCATGAAATATTCATGAAAAAAATTGTAACTAACTCCTTAGGGGGACTCTTTGCTAACCTTTATTTTGTTGGTGAATGCATCTTTCTGCAGTACTTTTCATCACTCGTAGTTTCTATGAGTTTGCATAATCTCATCTCTGAATAACAGATTTTATTGGCAATAGGGAGCTGCTGGGGTTATAAACGTTCTCAAAACACGGAACTCGTGTTACAATGACAGCTTAGGGTTTCTGTTGATCAGTGACATGAGAGATGCTAGAAATCACTTGAAAAGTGAAAAATGCATTGAAAAATTTTCGCAATGCATTTTAATAGCAATATACATGATAGTAATTTAGATTATAATTACCCCTTTGGCAGCAACTGTGCTTACCCTTTTTTTGGTCCAGTGCTGACTCTGCTGTTTTCTTAAAATATTGTCATTATCAATGCAAACTATCGCTTTAAATAGTCTCCACATCTCGCATCATCTTATTCATCTGTACAAGTTTCATCACTTAAATAATAGGTACCAAGAATTCAGGAATTATAATGCTAAAACCAAACTAGTTTCATTTACAGTTACTGACACAGATAAAAACCCACATACGTAGAGATAGACACACACACGTATGCACACATGCTCTTATAACTATAAGAACTTAAGCTTTTTGACTATCTTGGCTTTATGGTGATGGAATTATTCTGTTTTCTGCAGTTTACATGCAAAAAAATTACAGAGTGAATGTCGTAGAGGAGGACTTGAGCCTAAGTGACTAACTTCACACAAAAATCACTTAAGATTTCAACCTGTTCTTCCAATCCCCCGACATTTAAAATTTTAAATCTCCAGAAACCATATAGTTTGGATCTTCATGTTAAATTCGTAAAGAAAATCAGCATTTTAAAAGTCTGAGAGACTATTACCCGCAGTTGAGAATGTTGCATGGTTAATTGTGATATGGGCTACTTTTTGGGAGAAATAAGGTTTGATTTACTGTGTTGAATCATGGTTTACAGCATTTGGAGTAATGTTGAAGGAAATAATTTCTGATTCCTGCGATGTCTCAAATCTAGGCAAACTTTTGCTTAAAGCACCTGCAGGCTGTTAGACCCTCTACTGGGGACTGAAAGATCTTTGTTCTGACCGATGGTGGCGTTCATGCTGTGCCCTGCAGAGCATGCAGACTTTCTAGATGTAGCTTTTTACTTTTATTATTTTAAAAATCAGGTTATCATTTAATGGTAGATTCTCTGTGGTTGTATAGAAATCATTCAACCATTAGAAAAAAATGAAAGGAAGTCACTTCAATACTTTCCACTGGTAACTGGAAATACGATATATTTTTTAATTTGTCATAGAAATGGTATTCCAAATTACTCTGCAAACAAATAAATAAATGAGGGTACATGCACCGAATAATTTTTTATATTTGAACTCAGGTGAAATGCAGGCTTTGAGGCAGGTACAAAAGAATCTGGTCTAAGAAGGGTCAAAGGAAACGGTTACTATTACCTTTAATAGTTACACAGTGAAAGCAATAGTGTTTGGTTTTAGAGGATTAGAAATGGTAAGGGAAATAAATACTGAAAGCATGTGTTATGTTTTATATCTTAGAGTATATTTAATAAGGGATCTGACAAGAGTAATGTATGTACTTTTCTTTCCGTTTTACATTTGGTGTTTTAGAATAAAATCTACTAAGGGATTAAAAAAGATTTAAAAATTATGTCGGATAAATACCCTTCTAATTTTCATGATGTCGGGCAGACATCCTTATCTCAGTCATGTGTTTGATATCACAGGGATAAAGCTTTCTAAGTATCTTCATCTTCATGGCTAATGGACTTGGTTATAGGCAGACGTGAGGATCCTTCCCCTCTCTCCTTCTCCTTCCTTTGAAGTTAAGTAAAATGAAAGAAACTCAAGATGAGCTGTACTTAAAAGGAATATTTCTGGTTATCCGTGTAACATAATATTTTCTTCCCTCAATTTCCTTTCTTTTATACCTGTATTTTGAACATAATATAATAAAAGGGGGGAAATTGTGCTGAAAATTAATCTCCCAATTATCTGGTCTATTTCCTGTGTTTTTAATTTGAAATATTCCTTTCTGAGTAAGTATTTGTTTTTTCAGAATTTTTGTGTGTGTGTGTGTGAGTTATCTTCCTCCTGTTTTAATCCTTGGTGTATACATTCCTTCCACTTTATTACGACCTCGTTCACAATCGAATGCCAGGCATTTTACAGGGGATTGGTGACGCAGCGATGAATTAGACGGAAGCAGACATTGCCCGAGTAGATGGGTTCTGGTGGAGCAGATGGCGACATAAAGAGGTGCCGACATGTACCAACAGCTCCTTAGTCCTAGGAGGTTTGGGTGCCTAGCTCATTGCTTTTCCTCCTGCTCACTGTCATCATCCTCGCTAACGTCATCATTCACATAGATGGTCCATCCGACACTCTATACTCTTGTTTCCTTTGACTTTATCACTCCCATTGATCTTCGTTTTCCCACCGAATCTCAACAACCCCATTACCTTCGAAAGTAAAATACTACCTCTAAATATGGTTTACAGACTTCCTTTCCTGAGCATTACCTATCTTTCGTGCTTCCTAAGATTTCCACTTTAAGAATTCTATAACCCTTTTAGAACTGTTAATCTGTTGACACTACCCTTTTTTAAAAATGTTTCTTAACTTCCCCACCCTCCCTGCCATACCTTTACCTCTTATGGACCTTAGACCCAGCCCTCTGTTCTCTTGCATAAAGCATCAGTTCACTTGCCTTTTCATCCGTATAAACTCTGCCCTTGGCGAAACTGGCCACCTCCTCTGCATTCGCACCTCAGCACCGTGTGCATCTGGGGGAAGCATATAGCCACACGGACTCGTATGTCCTGAATGACCACCGTCGACCAGCAAGCTCTTAACGGTCCTCCTTACCGATGTCCAACCTTGTCGGGGCCCTTGACCTTCACTTTCTCAAAATGACTTCATGCCTTTTCTTCTCATAACCGCCAGCTCTGCATCCTTACTTCTGGCTGATTCTTGCTGCCTTTATCACCGAGCATGTCGCTCTGATGAGAATAGAACTGCCACATCTCACTTTCCAGTCACCAAAAGCGAGTCTTCCTGAACCCGTTCCCTCGGGTCCCGCTTTTGCTCTTCTGTCGGTGATGCACGTTCCACGCGACTGCGTAAGGTCAGTCCTTCCCCTTATGGCCTGCGTCACGTCGTCGGTCCTTTACCCAAGGATTTTGTTTGTTTGTTTGTTTGTTTGCGTACTCGTTTGTTTCTCTGCTCTATATCTACACTCTGCATCGTCAGTTTCTTCCCCTCGGCGTGGTCATTCGTATCAGCATGCGAACATGGGTCAGATTCCCCTGTAGCTACTGCCCCGATTCTTTGCTCCCTTTTATAGAAAATCCCTTCAGAAGAGTTGTCCATTCTTCTTCTCCCCCTTAAACTTCTGATTAGGCTTCTCCCCAATCCACTACTCAAGCCGACGTCGACAAGGTTACAATGATTGGTAGATGGTGGCACTATTTATTTAGTTGTTGAGACCAAAAACTTTGGCATCGTCTTCGACGCCTTACGGCCAAACTATCTGCAAGTCTTGTCTGATTTACCTTCTCTTCGAGCAACTCTCCCGTCGTCCATCACCAGCATTTTATCTCGGGCCACTGTCACGTCCTGACCAAACAATACAATAGCCTTCTAATTCGTGTCCTCGTTTCACGTTTTGTCACGTACAGTCTGCTGCCGTACAGTAGTTAGAATTTCCTTTTAAGAGTGCTTGTTAGATCTTTTCTATGTTCGGTACCCTCGAGTAGTTTTCCATCCCCTGAGAATAAAACCTGGAGTCCTTGCTGTGGTTTGCGAGGCCCTGTCAGTGACCAGCAAACTTTTCTTAAACGGCCACACAGTGAGCAGGCTTTGTGTGTCCCCAGGCTCTCAGTTGCTGCTGCTTTGTCTCCCTCCTCCCTTTCCTCTCCGATCTCCTCTTCCTCTTCTTTCTTTTTTTTATAAGTTTTTGAAAATGTGAAAAGCATTCTTAGCTTAAGAATCAACACAAACATTTGGCACTCAGACTGTGGTTTTTCAGTCCCCTGTCTCCAGGATCAGAGAGGCCTGTTTTCTCTGTCTGCGTCCTCTATATCCGTGTCACGCTCCCTGGGACTTAGACGCATCTTCTTGCTGTCCTTTGAATATGCCAAGTTCATTCGTATTTTCTCCTGTTTGCTTGAAATACCCTTCTCCCAGGTTTTTTATGTCCCCTCCTCTTCCCTCTCGTCTCTACTCAAATGTTACTTTCTTGGAGAGAAAAATGTCATTTGCTCAGACTTGCGCCTCTTAAATAGCTACTTCCGCTATCACTCACTCTCCTTCTGTCTTCTCAATTAAGCAGATGGCACCGCGTTTGGGCGTAGACTAAAAACCTAGCAGCCATCTTTGTCTTGTTTTACGTCTATATCCACATCATGTAAACAAGTTTTGGCACACAGTAGGCACTCAGTATATCCTTTAAATGATAAATGGAAAAGTTATTTTAATACAGAGCGATGGGAATTTTGAAGAAGGAATCCGTAGGTGAGGGGCTCAGATTGCGTGGCTCATAAAAGGCCTGTCCTGAGAAGTTAGTCTCAGCCCAGATCTACCTGATGTCTAAGAGTTGGCCTGTGCAAGGACGTAGCAGTGATGCGGGGAAGGGTTTGGGTAAGAGGTGGGCGGGCGTTAAGGGCAGCGACCTCAGGTGAAAATGCAGAGGCCTTTCTTTAGGTAATAAATTGTACAAAATGGAAAAACTTAATATGGCTGAAATAAAGAAGTATTGTTAGCCAGTGAGTTTGTTTGTTTGTTTTGTGTGTGTTAAGAGGAAAAACGAATTTTCTGCCCCATTTAAAATGTCCACCTTTACCCTCATCCTTCAACCAAACACACCAAAAATTAACAGCTCTGTTTCCATGTCTCGAACTAGAATGAGCCCAGAAAAAAGATTGACAGTTTGGTCTTGGTCTTTCAGACGAGTGGAACCATATACTACTTTTTTGTTTGGGTTCATCTATCTTGCTGTGTTATCAGGAGTGCAGTTTTTTATAGTTGCGTAGTATTCCACTGTATGGGCAAACCACGACTTGTTGATGAAAACTTAGGCTGTTCCCAGTCATTGGCTGTTATGAATAAAACTGTTCTTTACACTGTGTGTATGTATATTTTTTTCCTTTCCTGCTAAACACCTACTTGTGCACTTGCTGAGTCTTACGGTCTGCATA
>NW_011888794.1:7393867-7401018 GCF_000151845.1 Pteropus vampyrus
AATGGAAAAGTTATTTTAATACAGAGCGATGGGAATTTTGAAGAAGGAATCCGTAGGTGGGGGGCTCAGATTGCGTGGCTGAGAAGTTAGTCTCAGCCCAGATCTACCTGATGTCTAAGAGTTGGCCTGTGCAAGAACATAGCAGTGATGCGGGGAAGGGTTTGCGGAAGAGGCGGGTGGGCGTTAAGGGCAGGGACCTCAGGTGAAAATGCAGAGGCCTTTCTTTAGGTAATAAATTGTACAAAATGGAAAAACTTAATATGGCTGAAATAAAGAAGTATTGTTAGCCAGTGAGTTTGTTTGTTTGTTTTGTGTGTGTTAACAGGAAAAACGAATTTTCTGCCCCATTTAAAATGTCCACCTTTACCCTCATCCTCCAACCAAACACACCAAAAATTAACAGCTCTGTTTCCATGTCTCGAACTAGAATGAGCCCAGAAAAAAGATTGACAGTTTGGTCTTGGTCTTTCAGACAAGTGGAACCATATACTACTTTTTTGTTTGGGTTCATCTATCTTGCTGTGTTATCAGGAGTGAAGTTTTTATAGTTGCGTAGTATTCCACTGTATGGGCAAACCACGACTTGTTGATGAAAACTTAGGCTGTTCCCAGTCATTGGCTGATATGAATAAAACTGTTCTTTACACTGTGTGTATGTATATTTTTTTCCTTTCCTGCTAAACACCTACTTGTGCACTTGCTGAGTCTTACGGTCTGCATAATTAACTTTAAAAACCAAACCAGACCAAACAAAAAAACTATCAAACTGTTTTCCAAAGTGGCAATACCATGTTAAGTCTCCACCAGTCACTCCAGATGCTCTACATCCTCAACACTCTAGGGGGCATGTGGCGTTATTTCATTTGTGGTTTTAATTTGCATTTCCCTCTTGACAAATGATTGTGAGCATCATTTCGTGTGATTATTGGCCATTCGTGTATCTCTTGTGAAGTTTTTTATCCATTTTTTAAATTGGTCCGTTTGTGTTATCATTACTGAGTTATAGGAGTTTGTTAAATATTCTGAATACACATCCTTTATGAGAAAACATTTATCATTGGGAGAGGCAGTCTGTCATGAGCCCTGAGTATCACTGTGTATTTTTTACTGGTTATGCCAAGAATTCAAGGTCCGACTGCTCCTACCCAGGCCATTTCTCAGGGTTGCCTTTGCAATGAGAAGCCTTAGAGGTGAAGTTATGTCTGTCCAAGGATAATGAGCAGGCTTGCTACTGTTCGCTGTAAAAAAAGAAAGATGACCCTCCCCCCACCCCCCTGCCACCCCCAAGTTCAGTGTTCTCCCCTGCAATGCAGCCCACTGCACGTGCAGGAATCCATCATCCATCAGGGGAGATGGTGGTTTGGGGGACCAATATATATGCGTGATAAAGTATTTTGTCTCTACTTAGGAGTCTTGCGTCTTCTGCCAGCATCCACGAAAACAGTAGCAGGCTAACTTAATTTGCGTGTAGGGTAGAATCTCAGACTCTGCTCAGTTCTTGACGTGCATTGCAAATATTTTCTTAGTCTGTGACTTACTTTTAATTTTTTTAATGAAACTATCTGAATAAAAGAGTGGAAGTTTTAAATGTTGAAGAATTTTATAGTTAGTGCCTTTTGTATCCAATCTAAAAAAATTTGGCCTTCCCCCAGAATATTAAAGATTCATTTTCTTCCAGACATTTTTTAGTTTTAACTGTTACATTTAGGTCTAGAATTTAGGTTTACTTTCTTTCACATGGATATTTAATTATTCCAACGCCATTTGGTTAAGAGATTCCTTCCTACTCGATTGAATTACCTTGACACCTTTGTTGAAAATCATTGACCACACAGGTTCAAGTGTATCTCTGGACTCTGTTCTATGATGGCTTCTAATTTGATTACTGTAGCTTTATAATAAATCTTGAACTCAGACAAAGAGCCCCCAACTTTATTCTTTTTCAAAATTGTTCTCTTTTAGATCCATCCCCCATATTTCCATGTCAATTTCAGAACATGCTTCTCAATTTCTGCAAAAAAAGCTTGCTGGGATTTGGATGGTTATCATATTGAATCTGTAGATTATTTTTCACAAAATGTGTTTAATGGATATTCTTAATAATACGGAGTCTTCTAATCTACAAACATGGTATAACATCCTCATTTATTTAGGACATCTTTAATTTCTCTCTACAATGTTTTATAGTTTTCAGTGTATAGATAGTTCCCTTGTTCAAAAATTTTCATAATTATATTTTATGGTGCTACTGAAATAGTATATTTAAAATTTTCATTTTCTAAATGCTGATAATATTTAGAAATACGAATTAGTTTTATATGTTGAACTTTTAATCTCTGACCTTACTAAAATCATGTAGATAATCATCTCATGTACAAATAAAGACAATTTTACTTCTTCCTTTGTAGTCTGTATGTCTGTTGCTGTTGCTTTAATGCACTTGCTGGGACCTCCAGCCCAACAATGAATAGGAGGCAAGAGCTGACATGCTTCTCTGTTCCTACTGTTCCATGGAGGGGAACCAACATGGGAGTTATAGTTGCTGGAGGACTTCATGAACGGGGACATATAATGTTGTATTCTGTGTTGCAAAAGCAGTTTATGCATTGTTCAGAGTTTTGGATGCCTAAACTTAAGATTTTTGTAAGGACCCCATAGAATGTGGATTCAGTGAGCTCCCATTTCGTGGAATTGTGTCTTTTGGTTCAATTAAATTTATCTGTAATTATAGTCACAGGGTGGGAGAGTAGAAGTTGTAATGATTTAAGATAATTAAATCCTTATCTTTTATTACCGAAGTACAAGGTAATATTAAAAAATTACAAGTTTAAAAAGATCAGAATAAGCACATAATTTAGACATTAAGTATCTTTCAGAAGAAACAGTTAAGAGAATTAAAAGTGATTGTGAGATAGGGTTTAGACATAGGCAGGTGGCTTTTTAAAATGCCTTTGAATATTACTTCTTTAATCCAAATGTACTTATTGCTGCTTATTTTTATGTATGAGGAAAATATACTTTAAAAACAAATATCAAATTAATAGTCACTTTGAGATGCCTTTTCTCCCATTTCTCTATTTTTTAAATTGTCTGTGTGTTCAACAAGCAGTACTCGGTAATTTAAATAAAAAAAGACATTGATAAATGCTATGTTAATATAAGTTGAATTTATTCTCTTGAGATATAATATAGTCACTGATAAAAATCGGATATTAATTTTCAGTGCTTCACCACTTCATTTCCCTTTTCAACTTTATCATTTTATTTTCTTGAGATTTTGCCATCGAGTTTTTCTTCAGTAAATTACCACTTTGCTATTGATGAAAATCACCTTCCCAGGGCTAATTTGTTTTGCATTATTGGGAATGTTTGCTGTATACTATATAGCAAACTAATAAAAATGAAAAGATATTTTTAAAAAAAAAATCACCTAATTACCTGCCATCCCAACTAATCTGCTTTTGAATATGTACCATACCTTTCCTTCACCTTGGATGTGTAATTTGTATTTTAAATATAATTCTGAACTTTACTGTTCGTTCGACCTCTAAATTTCCCATCTGGACTATATATGTATCTTCTCATCAGGTCTTGCTGCTTCTGATGATGCTTCTGATCTCAGTAAGAGTCACAATTCTTTTGGTGGCTTTAAGGCCTATAGTCCCCTCCATCACAGCATTTTTCTGGATATCTGCGTGGTCAGCTCACTCCTCAGACCTTATAGTCTTAACACTCAAGTTTGAGGCCTTCGGATTCTTCTCTGTGAGGCTCTCTTCAGCCTCCCAGTTTGAAATAGTATCCCGTCTCCTGTGCTCCTGTTCCTCGTCTCTGCTTTTCCTTTCCTCTGTAGCACTAATCGCTATCTACAGGGCAATATATTTTAATTACTTCTTTATTGTCTGTCCTTATTCTTCCCTTGGAGAATAAAGCCCCGTGCAGGTAGAGGTTTTTGTCTCTTGCTCACTGCTCTTTTTTTCAGAACTTAAAACAGCGTCTGGCACTTCGTAGGCACTTAATGTCGACTACTGAGTGAACTCCAACTCTTCTAATCCGTATATCATACTGCCGCCAGAGCGATCCTCCTGAAACTCCCCTGGAGAAGCTCATTGTGTAGTAGTGCTTTACCCCGCCACCATCTGGTCCCTATCTTTAGTTATATGTGCTTTTGTTTTTCTTTTTGGGTATACACGTGTGTTACGTTTTAGTCTGGAAGGTATTCCCGTCTAATTCTTTGCCTCCCTAACTCCTACCTTCTCCCTGTTTCACAGTCCCCACGTGTGCTGCCAAGTTAGCTTCTGTTTCTCTTTTGGGTTGCTCGGTACCGTATTATAGGACATAACCTGCCCTCAAAAGGATAATTTCTTTGCTGGCATTTCTCCTTCCAGACTTAGGTTTTGATCATCTCTGTGTCTACAGTGCCTAGAACTAGGTACTTCATGGTGGTTGAATGAATTAATGATTTACAGCTTTTTGTGTTGGTTGGAATATTAATTTTTAATAGGGTCATTCTTGTGTTCAGTTTTGATTTTTATTTTGTGTGTGCCTAAACTATATTTCTATGTTTTAAGATATTTTCTGTGATATATACACTTTGTTTTCTATTATATTTTAGATTTGAAAAGCAGTTAATTTATATACCTTTTGATATTATGTTGCTGTCTTTTGTGGATACCATGGATTGTGAATTTATAGATTTATGGACAGAAGTGAGGAAATTATCCCCTCAGAATCATATTGCTCTGAGCACTTGTGTGCAGCGGTCAACGTAAAAAGTGTGATTAATGTAATTGTTATTTTAATGGGTCATCTTCACACAGCATGAATTGAAATTCTTTTTTTTTTTTTTCCAATTTATTTTACAGGGAAGTCTTAAGAGAAATCGGCAGATCTCCCCTCAGGAATTCATCCGTGAACTAAAAATGGGGCCTGCGGATGAGAGACTCGTCACGTGCCTCGAGTCTCTCCGTGTGTCTTTGACTAGTAATCCCGTGAGGTAATTCATGTCTCCAAACATCATCAGGGCATGTGACTGAATTCAGTAGTTTGTTTTTATCTGTGATTTTTAAAAAAAATACTTTCTTTACGGCACCTGTAAATAAGTACCTGGTATACCCATACAGCTTCTTAAGGTAAAAGTTGAATACATAGTATTTATATACATGAAGAAATAATAGTCTCAATAGTACTTTTCTATTAATTGTTGAGTGATAACATAGCCGATGTATTTAAAAATACATGGTTTTTCTTAGAATTTTTAAAAATGGGGTATTTTTTAAAAGAGAACAATCATGATCAGAAACTACTAATTTCATGTGACAGTTTCACTCTAAATTCTGGTATTGCATATATACTGGCTGAGTCCTGTTTGATATAGCAAGAAATACTATTAATTTTTTTTCCTTTATTATGGTTGTGTTAGTTTAGTGTTTTAGATTTAGGAACTGTAAATACAGGATGTCCAGTAAAATCTGTACTTTAGACATGCTTACATTAAAAATATTGTTTTTTGTGAAATCCAAATTTAACTGGGCGTCCTGTATCTGGCAGCATGACCATAAGGGTGTCTCTAGATCAAATTTTAGACTTTGTAGCTCAGCATATTCTTGAAAAATTTTAAGCAGAAGTTATTATAAAGTATCTGAACAGTCATAGAATTAGAATTTCAGAGCTCCAGGGGTCTAAAGTAGATCAGTTTTGACTTTTTTATTGTGTAACAAATCAGGGCTTATTTCTGCATAAGAATATACCTAAATGTGTGTACATATATATTTGTGTATGTATGTTTTTATATATATGTGTGTGTGTATATATATGTGTGTGTGTGTGTGTGTGTATATATATATTTTCTGAGGGCCAGAATGACAAACTATGATTCGTTAATATGTAAAGGAATCTGTGATACTATCTGATTAGTGCTCTTTTTGGATATACCTGTAGTTACTCTATAGTATGAAAAAAAATATTGACAGTACATGTATTGACAGTAAAAAATATTGACAGTAAAAGACCCTCCTTGCAGCGTCACGAAAGTGAGTGAGGTTTCAGAAGTGTGAAGAGTGAAGACAGCATCTGTAGTATATTTCAACTTTGTTTTATTGTATTTTGCCACTGTACTACATTGGTTTATACTATAAACCAATGGTGGGAATGAGACCAGAGACTTCATATATATTATTTACATCCCTTTACCAACAGTGCTTAGCATATGGAAGGTGCTCGTTAAAGAATTATCAGTTGAAACAATGAGGTTTGATTTTAGCCTTCTCCAGTCTTACGTTGGCTATTGTTGTTAGAAACTAAGTTGAATTAGGATTTTATCTAACATATCTAACAGGTTTGGTTATACTCAAACGGCTCTGGTTTCCTGCTTAAACCACCCTCGTTAAATGTATTCATTCAAAAAATAATTATTGAGCACTTGCTATTTTCCAAGTACTATCTTAGATGTGGGCCTTGAGTATATAGCAAAGCCAGTCTAGGCCCTGTTCCTGTGGAGTTCACGTGTGGGAAGAGGGTATTTTTGGGTCGGTGGGGAGATTCTCACACTCATTTCTCAGTTTATCCAGCAGCTACTGGGCCCAGAAGATATTCACGGCTTTTCGATATAATTAACAGACTTTCCCTTTACCTTTTCTTCTTCACCTTCATCTTCTGAGTAGATAATATGGTAGCAAAAGAAAAATTGAAAGGGTTTTTTATTTTTATTTTTTTTTATGAATTCATGTACATTCCAATGGTGATTTCACCTAGGAAAACTGGGGAATAACGCTGTATGTCCCTTTCATTTGAACCTAATTGAAAGAAAATCAGACACTTATGGAATGCAATTATTTTCCCCAAGAATCGACAGTTCTAGAATATATTATCAGGAATACATAAGTGCTATGAATGTTTCCATGAAGTAGTCTTTTTAATTGAAAAGAATAGAAAATCTTACTGGGAATTTTTAAAAATTCATGGCATTTTATGTAGACAGAAAATTGAGAAGATACTCAGTATTTCTATGTCCAGTGCTCTGATTAGAAGAATGACTTAGCTGGACATGTAAAACTTAAAATTATACCCATGATCAAATCTTTGGACTTTGCTATCAGTTGTGATGTATCTGCCGATAAAATCACTTTTTCGTATTTTCTTTTTTATGTACAGTA
>NW_011888794.1:7401068-7405826 GCF_000151845.1 Pteropus vampyrus
ACATGTATTGACAGTAAAAAATATTGACAGTAAAAGACCCTCCTTGCAGCGTCACGAAAGTGAGTGAGGTTTCAGAAGTGTGAAGAGTGAAGACAGCATCTGTAGTATATTTCAACTTTGTTTTATTGTATTTTGCCACTGTACTACATTGGTTTATACTATAAACCAATGGTGGGAATGAGACCAGAGACTTCATATATATTATTTACATCCCTTTACCAACAGTGCTTAGCATATGGAAGGTGCTCGTTAAAGAATTATCAGTTGAAACAATGAGGTTTGATTTTAGCCTTCTCCAGTCTTACCTTGGCTATTGTTGTTAGAAACTAAGTTGAATTAGGATTTTATCTAACATATCTAACAGGTTTGGTTATACTCAAACGGCTCTGGTTTCCTGCTTAAACCACCCTCGTTAAATGTATTCATTCAAAAAATAATTATTGAGCACTTGCTATTTTCCAAGTACTATCTTAGATGTGGGCCTTGAGTATATAGCAAAGCCAGTCTAGGCCCTGTTCCTGTGGAGTTCACGTGTGGGAAGAGGGTATTTTTGGGTCGGTGGGGAGATTCTCACACTCATTTCTCAGTTTATCCAGCAGCTACTGGGCCCAGAAGATATTCACGGCTTTTCGATATAATTAACAGACTTTCCCTTTACCTTTTCTTCTTCACCTTCATCTTCTGAGTAGATAATATGGTAGCAAAAGAAAAATTGAAAGGGTTTTTTATTTTTATTTTTTTTTATGAATTCATGTACATTCCAATGGTGATTTCACCTAGGAAAACTGGGGAATAATGCTGTATGTCCCTTTCATTTGAACCTAATTGAAAGAAAATCAAACACTTATGGAATGCAATTATTTTCCCCAAGAATCGACAGTTCTAGAATATATTATCAGGAATACATAAGTGCTATGAATGTTTCCATGAAGTAGTCTTTTTAATTGAAAAGAATAGAAAATCTTACTGGGAATTTTTAAAAATTCATGGCATTTTATGTAGACAGAAAATTGAGAAGATACTCAGTATTTCTATGTCCAGTGCTCTGATTAGAAGAATGACTTAGCTGGACATGTAAAACTTAAAATTATACCCATGATCAAATCTTTGGACTTTGCTATCAGTTGTGATGTATCTGCCGATAAAATCACTTTTTCGTATTTTCTTTTTTATGTACAGTATGTGACTAAATTCCAAGAGAGAAGGAATTCTAACTTTCGTAAGCTTTTGAGATTGTTAGATCTGTGGTATTATTGAGAAAATACGAGTTAAAATTCTTTAATGTCTGTGAATAGAGTTGAAAAAGAAACAAGTGAAGTTATTAATGGCGGTTCTTCAGTGCTGGGATCAGGATTTATTTAAATTAAAAATCAAGGAAGAAGCAGGAGCACCTCCTGCCCCCATATTTAATATTTTTAGAGCCATTTATCAACTTCTGAAACTGCCTAGCAATGATAAGCCATGTCAACATTTTACTATCCAGATAGTAAATTACGTGAAAACCAGATTATTTGCCTTGTTTTTTGAAGAGTTGATTTGCAGATCGCAAAGTTCTTCTATTTGAAGTTTTATTGATTATTCAGTATTCTTGGTGACAGTTTTGAGCTAAAAGACATTGGTTGTTTTATTTTCGGAACACTTGGGAAAAGAGCAAGTTCTTCAAATGATCAAATATAAGTTTTAGTGGATCTTGACATAGTCAACAATTATGTTTAAGTCATCAAACACATTGAGATGATAACGTAACAAGGTAGACACTAACATTATGACTGATGTCAAGCGTTGTAGTTCATACCTGTCTATGCATAGTGCAAAGTAATTATAGAATGCATCTCCATTTTTTCAATTTGACACAGCTGTCAAGGGTAAGATTTCTGTCTCAGAAAATCCAGTCTTATCAGATCTTTGTGTTTTGTGATTCTAGGCATTGTTTTCCTTTACTCACAGTTAACATATACATTTTAAAGCTTACTTTTTTGCTAAAGTGATCTTTTTGTTAGATTTCTAAGGAGGTTTTGGAACTAGGTTTGATGACATTAATAGCTATAATTTTGAGAAAAATCACTTTAGAAAAATTTGCAGTTAAAATATGTTTACTGCAAAGCGAGTAAGCAGCCTTAAAGTGTTGTTATTCCATTTAATCAGTGTCATGTTTGGAATCTAATTTCTCTCCTTTTCTGGGATTCAAAACATAAAGCCTGTGGAGGAGCTTAACTTTGGACTTGACATATGTTTTGTGCCACGTACTGCACATATAAGAGAGAACTAAAAAAGCTTGTTGCAAGCAGTGAGATTGACGTATTCAGTGGTGTCAGTACAGTCTGAAGAAAAAAGTCAAGACTAAAAATTTTGAAGTCACTAACACTTTGACTTATTTTTGAAAATTATTTTTATAGCATATTAAACATACAAAAAAAAAGGCTATTTGTCAGAACAGTAAAACAAGCACCCACTTGCCTACCAATGGGGCTAAGACATGGAATATTTCCTATAATTTTGAAGCTTCCATGCGCCCCTCCTTAATTCTACAACCCCTTCTTCCCCTGTCCTGTGGTGACCCCTGTCCTGAACTTTGGGCTTATCAGTATTTTCATTATAGTTTTATACTCTTTATTAACATATGATTTGGTTTTATATCATTTCAACAGTATGTACATGGCATCATCTTCTGTGTGTTCTTCTGAGACTTGAGTTTTTCTCTGTTTCATAAATTTAAGTAATTTAAATTTACTTAAATTAAAAGTATGTGCAGCTACTCACATTCCATCACATTTTTCATACCTCTGTTTTTCCTTATATTTTAGGGATATCAACTATAAATAACATGAATGCTTTTTTTTTAGAAAAAAATTCTATCATAATCTCTTTGTAGTTTTTATCTTTTTGTATGGATTGTAAAATCATATTGGAATTTATATCTGATACTTCATTTTGAATTTCAGGTTCACTTTTTCCATGCTCTTCCTTCTTTTCCCTCCCCCTTTCTCTCCCCGCTTCCACTCCTCTCCTTTCTGTTTTCTTCTTCCTCATCCTTAAATTGTTTTTGAATAGATTTTTAATTTCTCCTTTCAGTATTTCCTCATTTACTAATTTGGAAGACTCTTTTGTTTTTTGATCATAACACAAAAAATTTAACGTGCACACACTTAAAAAGGAAATTTAACCTGCATCTGAAAAGGGACAAAAGCAAGCAATTTTTTTTCTTTTCGAACCTAAGAATACTTTAACACTAACTGCCCTCTCTTGATTTTTATGCTAGTTTTGTGTGATATGTTAATTGTATGTTTTTTCTTTTTAATATTATAAATTAGCGATTACTACTGAATTGTACTACAAATATGTGTATATGTGTATATATGTACAAACACGTATATTTATTCTTTTTGATCCTTGAACGTTTTTTTCCTCTGATGATTTTCCTTTTGCTTCAAACACATCATTACGTTCTCTTGGCGTCTGTTGATGGTAAACTCTTTTTTATTTGTCTGAAAGTGACTTTATTTGCCTTTACTTGGGAAGGATTGTTCTCCTAGTGTATGAAATTAAGGGTTTTTATATTTCTTAATACACTCAAGGTATTTTTCTCTTCTGCCTTTCATTGTTGTTTTTGAGAGTGATGAGTCTTTATCTAAAACTCATGTTTTTACAGATTATCTGCCTTTTCTTTCTGTTTGGTTTTATAATGTTTTGTCTTTGGTATTCTATAGTTTCATGTATCTAGGTGGAATTTCTTATTTATCTTGCTAATTTATGGGGGGCTTCCTGAATATGATTGATGTCTCATAAATTTGACGAAAATGTCAGCTGTTATCTCTTCGAATTGACTTTCCCTATAATTAGACCTTCTTACTACATATACCATTATTTCCTAACCTCTTTACATTATTCACCTATTTGTCTCTCTCTATTTGAGATATACTTTTTAGATCTAGTTTCTTAATTATCTCTTCACTGATGTCTAATCTGCTGTTTAACATATACAGTATATTTAAACTTTTTACAGTTATGATTTCATCCCTATAATATCTCTTTGGCTCTGTTTTAAACTTGTCATTTTTAACGATTTTGTGCTCCTTATTTTTTAAAGTTTTTCTTTAAACATATTAACAATTATTATTTTATATCTTATGTCTCTATTTCTAATAAATGAAGGTTTCCCAGGCCCAGTCCTGATGTTGGTTTTTCATTTCACTTTTACTCATACCTTGTTTCTCTGTGTGTTTTGTCATTGTAGAGCGTGACGTCCTGTTCCTTAGAACTTTATCTTTGAGATTTAAGATCACTTCCATTAGAATGAATTAATGTGTTTCTACTACTGGAAGCACAGGGATGCTAATGACCTGGAGCCTCCTTGAGCTAAAATTACTGGCTTGTCGACAAAAGAACATCCAGTTTATGGCAAAATCTTATAAGAGTTTATTTGATCCAAAATTTTGAGGATATGCCCGGAAGTAAAAATCTCAATGGATTGAGAACATTTTGGGGAGAATGGCAGTTTTGCAGCTTGTTTTATGCGTTAGAGACAGAGGAGGAGACTTACGGAGGGTTACGTGAAATCCATTTGTGGTCGGTTAAGGGGACAGGGGGAAGCGAATTAGGAAATCTCTAGGATTGGATAAAAAGCAAAATGGAGAGACACATACTTCTGTTATACTGGCGGGGACAGGATAGTTAGTAATTAACCTTTACAGCACGTGGGGGTGGTATGTGGGCAACAAGATGACAACGGAGGATTCTGGGGTCTCGCATTCTGGTGAT
>NW_011888794.1:7407501-7409475 GCF_000151845.1 Pteropus vampyrus
TGTGAAACCTTCTTCTTACCCAGAAGAACATCTCCTTAAAGCTCAATTATACCACATCATGACCCTAATGTTACCGATTCAATCCAAAAGCTCAAACTAAAACTATCAGAGAAGATGGGAGCCCTAGTGGTACTTCAGATCCATCTTGGGAAAGTACAGAGTTCAGGCTTTCCTTACGTCCAGGGAAATGAGAAGCTCTGTAAAACTGGAGCCACAAGCAGAATTCCTCTGATGATTAGCACGTCTGTGTGCAAGACTGAGCAGAAGCCATTATGAAGGCCATGGAGCAAAGCAGGCCGGAACCAGGTGGGGTCAGAGAGGCCGAGCAGTTCACTCTGTTACACTGAGAGTCAGTGGCTTTCTTCATTCTCACCAAAGATGCTTTCTTAGGAAGAAGTTGGAGATAAATCACTATGCATTCACGTGTGTGTATGTTTGTGTACTGTATATACTGTTAGGGTCTTGACAGGAAGACGGAAGCCAAAGCACTCTACAAGTTTTTCAGAACGGAATACCAGAAATTGGCTAAGTAGGTGATAGAAAGACTGAGTAACCAATTAAGAGACAGCGAGGACATGGACAGCGGCAGGGAACTGCTGCACCCCGCTGCGTTGGAGGGAGAGGAGAGGAGAGGAGAGGGAGGCGTGTTCCCTTAAGCAGCTGGTGTCAGATGTCAGAAGCTGGATTCCTGGGGAACCTTCCCACTGGCCAGGCCTAGCAGGGAGCAGTTGATAGTGAAGCCTGAGACCTGCTGCCTGCAGGGTCAGGCCCTGTAAGACCACAACAGTAGAAGCGGGAAGAAGGGGAGTGAGAAGGAATGGGCCGAGCACAGGTACATTATTTATTGAGACCCAGGATAGATCAATAAATGTTAAATTCCTAGTTTTTAGTTTCATTGCTAATTTAGGTTCTTCATCTTTTTGCTAGGAAATGTGAAGAACTGTGCTTTTATAATACGCTCCAGGACCTTGGATCAGGTCAAAAACGTTCTAAGACTACAAAGGGCTATTCTGCTCCGAATTTCTTGAAACTACTTCTGTTCAGATTGTCAACTTGGTCACACTAAGTAAAGGGTCACTCTCACAGCTCCTACATTCACTTCAATCCTTTTTCAGTATCTTTTGTTTGGCCTCCCAAAGATCTTTATTTATAACTCATCTCTAAATCCCGCAAAAAGAGACCTTTACCACGCATTCCATTTCATTTAATTTAATCGCTGTGTCGTTTCACACACATACATGCAAAATTCTGTACCTTCCCTTTTGCCTTTGAGTTCTGAATACGTTAAAGTAGATCCAGGAGTGAGGTAAGGGACACAATCAGCTGCACTGCTGGCAAAACTAGGTTAAAGAGCACGGTGGGACTTGATGGTGAAGTACACTTCTTCCTATTTCTCAGTGACTGGACTTGCCATGTTGTCTTAGGTAGAGAGGACAGATAACCCCAGGCTGGGCTCCTACATGCTCGAAATCCTTTTCCCACTTTCGCCAATTCGATAAAGCATTCCTTCATGTGGGATGTTCAAATAATGAGGCGGAGAGAGTGACCAGAAGTAATCCCCAGTGTTTCTTCCTGTGTGGATGTAGGAGAAATGAGAGGCTAATGTGGAGGAGCAGAAACTGTCTCCTACCCTCCAGGTTCTTCTGGCTGGTCTAATGATCAGAAAGACACGAGACAGATGAGCAAGGGAAAATACATACCATTGAATGCATACACCTGTATGGGAACCCCGCATACATGAGAGGGTCAGAGACCCCACCTGCAGGAGAGGTTCAGAGATAGGAAGGGGATTGAGGAATGTAAGACATCCTCAGCTGGGATGATGAGGCAGTGTGCCTTGGGGCTTCAGATCCTCCTTGCAGAAGGTAAGAACAAATGTTTAGCAAATAGTAGTTTGCTGTGACCTATAGATAGGTCCAAAGAATGTTATCTCTGATAATCTCTTATTACAGGCAAGGCCCCTAATTCAAGTTC
>NW_011888794.1:7409525-7428075 GCF_000151845.1 Pteropus vampyrus
TATAGTGTTTGTTCATAGTGTTGAGGTTTTTTTCTGTTTGTTTTTGACTACATAGGCCCCTTACACGTGTCTGGCGGGGGTTATGAGTTAGTAGAACACATTTGCTCTGGTGACCTGCATTGGGCGGGACAATATCTAGTTTGCCTTCTTACTGAAAGTGTGACCCTTTGAGGTCCTCGCATTTTGCTTGTGTGTCCCAGGCCGATGGTGGCCCCTGGGCTTTAGCTCTTGTCTCTTTCACTCTGCACAGCTACCACAAAGGGAATGTTGGATTCGCAGAGCTTTGCGTATGTCCCGCAGAGCAAATGGGACTGGAGGCTGGCTCACCTTTCTGAATTCCTCTTTCTGTCTCTTTAAATCTTGCTCTTAGGGAGACTTTACCTTCTTGTCACCTCTAAGACAAATTTGAAATCATGTTTCGGTGACTCTTGATGAGAGGAGGGTTGCGGATATCTAGTTTAACACCAGAAAAAGTATTAGATGAGAAACTTCAGATCATAAAAGCATTGCATTCCTATGCCAAACATCCAAATTTCTCAGGAGAACATAAACAGAAAAGTAAGTCTTCCTCCCTTTCGTCATTTGATTGTCAGACCTGCTGCTCAGGGCGAATGCCTGTAAATAGCTTCTTGTGTGCCTTCGCCTCAAATTTTTAATGTGTGTCTCTGTATGTTCGTACATATTTTACTTTTTTTTAAACCTTAATGTTGCTTGCTTTTTTTTTTAAAGGAAGGATGAACCTGAGAAGTCGCAGTTTTATTGCCTTGCAAGATACTAACTAGCTTTGTTTTTAAATTCAGCATTCTTATTCTGCTCTCTTCTCTGTAAGTCACTATAAATCCTTTGATTTTTTCCAGTTCTTTCTGAACCAGCCTCATCCTTTTTCTGGTTCCCCCATTAATGCAGTAAATAAATATTTGGCACTGCTGACTTTACTTGGGTAAGCGATGTTTTTATCTTTTTGAAAATCATGCTTTGGCATTAATAGATTCGTGGAATGTGTTACTATTCCTCAGATACATCCTAGACATTCAAAGAGAGAATGGACCTGGGAAAAGTCTAGATTTCCTCCATCTTCTCCCTCCCAGGGTTGAGGAGGGGGGCGGGAGGCGATGAATAGGATGAAGAGCTTGGATGTTCCCTGAGCGAGGAAGTCTTTCTGTCCCCCTTAGTCTTCACTGCTAGTCCCCTGGGCCTTTGTCCTTCCCTTTCTGCAATTTCTCCTTGTAGGCAGTGGATTCTGTCAGTGACGCGGTGGAGTGAGGGGTGGCACAGGTTCTTCAGAGCACTCAAACCCGAAACAGCTACATGTGAAACCTTCTTCTTACCCAGAAGAACATCTCCTTAAAGCTCAATTATACCACATCATGACCCTAATGTTACCGATTCAATCCAAAAGCTCAAACTAAAACTATCAGAGAAGATGGGAGCCCTAGTGGTACTTCAGATCCATCTTGGGAAAGTACAGAGTTCAGGCTTTCCTTACGTCCAGGGAAATGAGAAGGTCTGTAAACCTGGAGCCACAAGCAGAATTCCTCTGATGATTAGCACGTCTGTGTGCAAGACTGAGCAGAAGCCATTATGAAGGCCATGGAGCAAAGCAGGCCGGAACCAGGTGGGGTCAGAGAGGCCGAGCAGTTCACTCTGTTACACTGAGAGTCAGTGGCTTTCTTCATTCTCACCAAAGATGCTTTCTTAGGAAGAAGTTGGAGATAAATCACTATGCATTCACGTGTGTGTATGTTTGTGTACTGTATATACTGTTAGGGTCTTGACAGGAAGACGGAAGCCAAAGCACTCTACAAGTTTTTCAGAACGGAATACCAGAAATTGGCTAAGTAGGTGATAGAAAGACTGAGTAACCAATTAAGAGACAGCGAGGACATGGACAGCGGCAGGGAACTGCTGCACCCCGCTGCGTTGGAGGGAGAGGAGAGGAGAGGAGAGGGAGGCGTGTTCCCTTAAGCAGCTGGTGTCAGATGTCAGAAGCTGGATTCCTGGGGAACCTTCCCACTGGCCAGGCCTAGCAGGGAGCAGTTGATAGTGAAGCCTGAGACCTGCTGCCTGCAGGGTCAGGCCCTGTAAGACCACAACAGTAGAAGCGGGAAGAAGGGGAGTGAGAAGGAATGGGCCGAGCACAGGTACATTATTTATTGAGACCCAGGATAGATCAATAAATGTTAAATTCCTAGTTTTTAGTTTCATTGCTAATTTAGGTTCTTCATCTTTTTGCTAGGAAATGTGAAGAACTGTGCTTTTATAATACGCTCCAGGACGTTGGATCAGGTCAAAAACGTTCTAAGACTACAAAGGGCTATTCTGCTCCGAATTTCTTGAAACTACTTCTGTTCAGATTGTCAACTTGGTCACACTAAGTAAAGGGTCACTCTCACAGCTCCTACATTCACTTCAATCCTTTTTCAGTATCTTTTGTTTGGCCTCCCAAAGATCTTTATTTATAACTCATCTCTAAATCCCGCAAAAAGAGACCTTTACCACGCATTCCATTTCATTTAATTTAATCGCTGTGTCGTTTCACACACATACATGCAAAATTCTGTACCTTCCCTTTTGCCTTTGAGTTCTGAATACGTTAAAGTAGATCCAGGAGTGAGGTAAGGGACACAATCAGCTGCACTGCTGGCAAAACTAGGTTAAAGAGCACGGTGGGACTTGATGGTGAAGTACACTTCTTCCTATTTCTCAGTGACTGGACTTGCCATGTTGTCTTAGGTAGAGAGGACAGATAACCCCAGGCTGGGCTCCTACATGCTCGAAATCCTTTTCCCACTTTCGCCAATTCGATAAAGCATTCCTTCACGTGGGATGTTCAAATAATGAGGCGGAGAGAGTGACCAGAAGTTATCCCCAGTGTTTCTTCCTGTGTGGATGTAGGAGAAATGAGAGGCTAATGTGGAGGAGCAGAAACTGTCTCCTACCCTCCAGGTTCTTCTGGCTGGTCTAATGATCAGAAAGACACGAGACAGATGAGCAAGGGAAAATACATACCATTGAATGCATACACCTGTATGGGAACCCCGCATACATGAGAGGGTCAGAGACCCCACCTGCAGGAGAGGTTCAGAGATAGGAAGGGGATTGAGGAATGTAAGACATCCTCAGCTGGGATGAGGCCGTGTGCCTTGGGGCTTCAGATCCTCCTTGCAGAAGGTAAGAACAAATGTTTAGCAAATAGTAGTTTGCTGTGACCTATAGATAGGTCCAAAGAATGTTATCTCTGATAATCTCTTATTACAGGCAAGGCCCCTAATTCAAGTTCCTCTAGGTAGTTAAAGGAGGGGCAGAAGTATCTCTTGAGCCTGAAGCTAAAGTTGCCTTTGGCTCAAAACAATTGCATTCCACAAAAACCTGTCTTGGTGTGACTCATCCTGAACCCCCACAATTTTCTTATTAATAATGTGCCCCAGTTTACTTTTATTTCCATGACATGTTTTAGCATTAAGGTGTGAGATACAATTAAAAAAACTATCTTTATAAAAATGTTCCACAATTAGCAATAGGGACAGATAGGTGGTGATATTAATAGTAAACCTTTCTGAAATGGGCAAGAGGAATAAAGCCTTTCTTAGATGACCTAGGTTCTTGTATTCTGTATTTCCTTTTCTTTCATCCTGTCTCTTCGGTAATGATGCCAGGGAAGAAAGTAATGCAGGCGGGTCCAAGTTTTCTTTCTCATGCCGTTTAATACAGTAGCCACTTGTGGCTATTTCAATTTAATTAATTAAAATTAAATTAAAAAAAAAAAAACTAACAACATTTCAAGTGCTCAAGAGACAAGAGGAGGCTGGCGGCTACCTTACCGGACAGCACATATAAACCCTTCCTTTTGTAAAAAAAATTATTAGTGCTGCTTAAACACCTTCGTTCTTCTCTGTAACCACTTCTTTGCCGTGCTGCATGCATGGCTGTTCTCAAAGTTCAGTCCAAGTCCATGATGCTGTATTAAGAAATCCAAGTATAAAAGAGTAAAGATTATATTTCGAAATCCACAAGGGCGACTGGACGTTCATATCAAGAGAGTCCTGAGAGAGGAGTGATCTGAGAGAAGCCGCCAACTTGGCAGAATAATGCGGAGGGTGTGTAGTTCGTACCAGTTATTAAAGAATAGAAAAGGAGAGGCCAGGTTTATCTTGACAGGCAGTGCTATAGCTACGATCAGTGACAATGGTCCCTAACTTTTTTGGCATCATCAGAGTCCAGTGCTCCTATGAGAATCTGATGCCTGGTGATCTGAGGTGATGCTCGCAAGGGAGAGGCTGCAAAAAAAAAAAAAAAAAAAAGCTTCACTTCCTGCTTCTGCTCACCTCCTGCTGTGTGGCCTGGTTTACAGCGTAATGATGAGCATTTCTATGTTATGAAGTGATCCCCCTGATAAGTCTGGTACCCATCTGACACCATACGTAGTTGTTACAGTATTAATAGCTATATTCTCTATGCTATACTTTACATCCCCATGTCTGTTTTTATAACTGGCATTTTGTACATCTTAATTCCTTCTCCTTTTTCCCCCATCTGTCAACCATCAAACTGTTCTCTGTATCTATGAGTTGGTTTCTGTTTTGTTTGTTTATTTTGTTCATTATTTTTATTTATTTTAGGTTCTGCATATAAGCAAAATCATACGGTATTTATATTTTTCTGACTTATTTCACTTAGCATAATACCCTCTAGGTCCATCCACATTGTTGCGCATGGCCAGATTTCATGTTCTTTTTTTTTTTTTATGGCTGAGTGATATTTCATTGTATACATGTACCACAATTTGTTTATTCATCTGTCTATGAACACACAGGTTGCTTTCATATCTTGGCTATTGCAAATAATGCTGCAATGAACATAGCGATATATATGTCTTTTCCAATTAGTGTTTTGGATTTTTTTTGGGTAAATACCTAGACGTGGAATTGCTGAGTCCTTCTCTGTTTCTTGTTATAGCCTTTTTTAAAAAATTAAAAATTATTGGGGTGACATTGATCAATAGAATCCAATAGTTTCAAGTGTACCATTCAACAGTATGTTGTATATGTATTGCACTGTGTGTTCACCACCCATAGTTAGATTTTCTTCTGTCACCAAATATTTGACCCCTTTTCCCCCTATCTACCTCCCCTCTTCCTTTGGTAACCACTAATCCACTGTCCATGTCCCTGAGTCTCCGTTTGTCATGTATGTTTGTTGCTTTTAGATTTATATCGCACATATGAGTGCTATCATGTGGTTTACAACTTCTTCTGACTTATTTCACTTAGCATGATTATCTCAAGATTTGTCCACATTGTCACAAATGGCACTATTTCATCTTATAGCTGCATAATACTCCATCGTATATATATATATACACTGCATCTTTATCCAGTTATCTGTTGTAGGACACTTCGGTTGCTTTCATGTACTGGCTACCGTGAATGCTGCTGTGAACATTGGGGTCATATATCTTTGTGGACAAATGTTTATAGCCTTTGTTTTAAAGTCCGTTTGTCTGATATAAATATTGCTACCCCACTTTTTTTTCTATTTCCATTTACATGAAGTATATTTTTCCATTTACTTTGAGACTGTCATTCACTCTGAAGGCAGCATAAGGATGAGTCTTGTTTTCTTATTCAGCTACCCTATGTCTTTGGAGCATTTAATCCATTTACATTTAAAGTGATTATTGATAGGTATATAGTTCATGCCATTTTATTATTCATGGTTTTGTTTTATTTTTCTTTTTCCTTATTCTTAAAGAAATTTCTTTAACATGTGTTGTATTACTTGTTTGGTGGTGATGAATTTCAGCTTTTTCCTGTCGGGGAGCCCTTTATCTGTCCTTCAATTCTAAATGGTACCTTGCTGGGTAGAGTAATCTTGGTTGTAGGTCTTTGCTTTTCATCACTTTGACTATTTCATGCCAGTCCCTTCTGGCCTGCAAAGTTTCTGTTAAGAAATCAGCTGACAGTCTTATGGGAGCTCCCTTGTACGTAACTGTTTTTCTCTTGCTGCTTTTAATATTCTTTTTTTTTTTTTGTCTTTAACCTTTGTCATTTTAATTATGATGTGTTGTGGTGTGGGCCTCTTTGGGTTCTTGTTTGGGACTTCTATGCTTCCTGGACTTGTATTTCTATTTCTTTGGCCAAGTTAGGGGAAATTTTCTGTAATTATTTCCTCAAGAAGGTTTTCAATCCCTTGCTCGCTCTCTCCTCCTTTTTGTACCTTTATGATATGAATGTTGGTAAGCTTGATGTTGTCCCAGAGGCCACTTAAACTGCCCTTGATTTTTGAATTCCTTTTTTTGTTTTACTGTTCTGATTGGATGTTTTCTGTTACCTTTTTTCTCAAATCACTGGTTCGATTCTCTACTTCATCTAATGTACTCTTGATTCGCACTAATGTAGTCTTCATATCAGCTCTTTTTGTTTTCTATCTCCATTATGTTTCGCATCTCTTAAAGTTCTCACTGAGTTCGAGTATCTTTGTAACTAGTGTTTTGAGCTCTGCATGTGTTAGCTTGCTTGTCTTCATTTTGTTTAGTTCTTTTTCTGGAGCTTTGTTTTTTCATTGGGACATGTTTCTCTTTCTCCTCATTTTGGCTGCCTCCCTGTGTTTTTTCTGTGTAGTAGGTAGAGCTGCTACGTCTCCCGGTCTTGGTAGAGTAGCCTTATCTAGTAGACGTCCTGTGGGGCCCAGTGACATTGTCTCTCTAGTCACCTGAGCCAGGTGCTCCAGACATGTCCCTTGCATGGGTTGTGCATGTTTTTCTGTTGTAGCTGAGTCTTGATTGCCATTGGCATGTCAATGGGAGATGTTGACCCTCAAGCTTACTGACTGAGGACTGGCCATGTCTATAGTGGGGGAGCTGTTGTGCAGGGGCTGACCCCTGCTTGTTTGGGGTTTGTGAACCTTTGAGAAACTTTAGGAAAGCCGCCAGCATGAGCCAAGACAGCCTGTTTGTATGGAAAAGCTACTGGAAGAGGCCTGGGTGGGCCCATAAATTGGCTGGGGCAGGGCCTCAAGGAATCATCCGGGGTGGTGGGAGCAAATTGTGTTAGCTAGGTTGGTGGAGACTCAGACTTGGTGCCCTTGTGTGCCTGTAGGCTACATAGGGAGAGGGCTCAACAAAGGGACAATGGCTTCTGCCAGCACCTCTGTCTGGGAGAAAGCTGCCCCTCCAGCCCTCATCCTGAAGGTACAGTTCAGTTCTTTCCTGTACGTATTTGGCACTTTTTGAACTGCTGCCCCAGTGCTGGAACTCAGCAAGTGAGTTGGCAGCTAGTAAGTTTGCATGGACCCATTAAAAAGAACACCTGGCACTCCAATGGTTCTCTGTCTCAGCGACAATCTCTAGTGCTTTTTCATAGCCAGAAGTTATGGCGACTTCTCTTCCCGGCACTGGAAACCTAGGCTTGGGAGCCTGGTGTGGGGCTGGGACCCCTTGCTCCTCAAGGGGGACCTCTGCAGCTGAGATATCCCTCCCAATTTTTAACTGCCACACGTGGGTGTGGGACTAGCCCTTTCCGTGTCTCTGCTGCTCCCACCATTGTCAAGTGGCTTCTTCTTTCTATCCCTAGCTATAGGGATTCTGTTCAGCTAGACTTCAGGTGGTTCTCAATGATGGTTGCTCTGTAGTTGTAATTTTGATGTGGGAGGAGGCAAGCACAGCATTTTCTTACTTTGTCATCTTGACCTGATGTCTAGGATGTTAATATTCCTCTTTACTTCTTTGTTTAGACACTGCCATATATCTTAGGAAATGCCTTGTATTATTTATGTCAAAATTATCATTCAGGATTCATAACTTTTATGACACTTGATATTGCTTATTAAAGAAATACTTGCTGAAAATGCCATCTAATTTTAGGTCATTTTGCTCTCCTTTCCAAAGTGTTTTAAGTGAATGAAATATTAATGGAAAATGCCCTGGAAGAAAATATCTATTAATGTTTTCAAATGAGTACTAACTTGATATTTATAAAGGGCAAGCCAATACTTTCCAATGCTTTGGCAGCCATTCCAGAGCTGTATCATTTTTCTGAGACTCTCTGGAAGACCCATATTCCCCACTGGTAAGAATCTTTCTCTTTTGTGTACTGTCTTTGTAGTATAGCTTGGTTTTGGCTTATAGATGTGTTACAATGTATCCTAATTATTTGACTTCAAAGTTAACTTATATCTTAAAAACTTTGACTTTAAATGTAAGGTTAACAGTAAGAGTACAGTGGAAGAAAGATAAATACCATATGATTTCACTTTTATGCGGAATCTAAGGAACAAAAAGAACAAACTAATCAAAAACAGACTCACAAAGATAGTGGACAATTTCGTGATGGACAAAGGGGAAGGGGGTTGGGGGCTGGGAGGATGGGGGTAAGGGTTAAAGAAATACAAATTAGTAGTTGATAGATGGTCATGGGGATGGGGGAGCACGGCGGAAGGAATGCAGTTAGCATTAATATGATGGCTAGGTGGAGGGCCCGGGGAGGGAGAGATCAGTTGGGGGGATCATTTTATGAACTATATAGATGTCCAACCAATGTACTGTATACTTGAAACTAATTTAAATAAATGTAAAAAGAGTACATTGGAAATATACTAATCGCTTTTAACCGAGAAATACATATTTTCTTTACCTGGTTAATAAGAGCTGTGTAGATCAATTTATAATTGACTTGAAAGGTTCTAAAATTATAAAGTGTTCCAAATATATTTTAAAATATATACCTCTCAGTCTCTTTAAAATAAAACACAAATTGTTCTTTGAATAACTAAGATTAAATTTTGTACAAAAGTATTCGATTACACTATAAAGTCAGTCACAATGTACTGTCGGGTCTCAAATCTTCATTTTAAAGAGAGTAATTTGATAGGTACAAGAGGAAGAATGTGTGACTGAAAACTAATTATTCAAATAGATTAATTTACTGTTTAAAAGACAATACAGGAGTGTGTTGCTATAACAATTTGGGAAAAATACTGCTGGTAAACTTACACAATTTTTCATGGATATAAAGTCGAGGGATAAGTAACTTCTCTTTTCAATGATAACTTTTTCTGGGAATGTAAGCCTTATGTGTTCAAATCTATAAGAGCTATCAGAATGAAGGTATTTGCCGAATGCTTTAATTTCTTAGGAATAGATAAATATTTTTAGTGGAGAAATTATTGCTCTGGAGGCACTGAAGCCTATACTTAGTATTCTACTTACAAAGATTCTATCTAGTGTGTTCCTGAGACTAATTTTTTGGCCTTGTTACTGTAAGAGTATTGCTAGGTGAGTTAAGGAAAGGATTTAAATATCACTTTCTTGGTATTCCTTGAGACCTGCCTCTATAAAAATATACATATCTATGCATAAAGAAAGGTCTTAATACAAAGGGAGGTGTCATATATTGACTATAGAAGGAAGTCTTAATTTTTATGATTCAGAAAATCTTGTATAGTCTAAGTCAGTTATCTATACTGACCATGGATTCCTAGTGCTTTTGTTGTAGGGCACTATGTGTCAAAGAAACAGGTATAGTTTTCATATGTTAAACATCTTTCATGTAGTAAAATTCATTAAACGTTAACAGAAAATACCCATATTAGGGTTACATTCACTGACGTCACCAGGAGGGCCTCTGACAGGGATAAAGAAAAATCGGCTCATTTGTGGAAAAGTCCAGGAGAGCTTGTACAGTGATGGGGGGTGGCTCTATGTCTCTGCTTTTCAAGGCTCGCCATGTGTGGCTACTGAACTCTTGAAATGTGGCTAATATGACTCAAGAATGGAATTTAAATTTAAATATCCGTGTGTCGCTAGTGACTACCCTTTTGAACAACACAGGTTGAGAGATCAGAAAGTCATGTGCACTCTCTTTGGGCCTTTGCCCTCGTGAGTCTCCCCAGGTGTGGCTGGTCTCTCCTCCGTGCTACAGATTTCTGAGGAGGAGGACAAGTATTTTGTTGTTGTGGGACCCTTAGTAGGAACTTAGCAGAGACAAACAGAGCGGGTGTTAAGTGGATTTAAATAATAACAAGAGAATAGGAAAATTAATGAAATAAAATGAAATGCATAAGGCTGTGCTGCTCATTTTTCAGGAGCTCGAGTATTTGGAGTGTCTTCATATACCTCCCGGATTGGAAGACTAGAATAGAACAAGGGCTTCTTCCCATCCTCAAATTGCTGATATTCCATTTGGAGTGAAATGTCTAACATACATTAAAGAATATATGATACCACAAGCTCTTTTCTAACTAAATCCTCAAGTATGTTCTACAAATCCCACGCCACTGGAGTACAGCAGAGGACCGGCGTGTTAATCTACCCACGCAACAAGTATCCACGGGCGTGCTGTGTAGGTACCACAGTAACCAGAGGCATATGGGGGAGAGGCTTAGCAAACCAATAAGTAAATAAGTAAATAAATAAGGCAAATACGATCGGTTCAGTCAAGAAAAAAAATCAGGCACTGAGAGTGATGGATAGAGAGCTTTTAGGTGCCAGAGGAAGTCTTTCTGAGGTAGTGATGTGTAAGAGACCAAAAGGACCAGGAACTGGGTAAGAGAAGCTTAGGCGTTGGTGATGGGCCTGGAGCCCCCCTTGGGCAGCTGAGACTCTGAGGTGGGGAAACTGTGGCAGGAAGGTGGAGCCATCAGAGAGGTGGCCAAAGGCCAGGTAGCAGGGGCCCTTAAAGGTCATGGTAGGGAGATCAGGTGTTTATTCTGATAAGTGTCGGAGGCTGTTGAAGAGATCTATGCAGGAAATGACATACTTGTTTCAAAGGAACGGCTGTAGGGAGAATGGATTGAAGGGAGGAAAGAGCAGACAGGGAGATCAGAAGGGAGGCTATGGCAGTCGTCACAGAAAGTGAGAATGGCTTGGCTAAGGATTGCACTAGTGGTGGGGTGAGGGGCGGGTGGCTTTTGCAGGCAAAATGGAAGTAGAGACTTGTAGGACATGTTGATGGATTGGATGCGGTGTGTGAGTCAGAAACGACACCCAGGTTTTTGATCTGAGCAAATAGGTGGCATTAACTGGGATGGAGGAAGATGGTCGTTGTTACTATTCTCACGCATTTTGAAGAAGATAATCAAAATATCTGTTTTAAAATGTTAAGTTTGATATGGCTAAGAGTTACACAGTTTGAGATATCAAGCAAGCTGCTGTGTATGTGAGTCTGGAGCTCAGTGGATAAATGAGGAGATACTTAACCGTTTATATGTTAAGTATCTCCTCATCTGGGTCGTACAAAAAGCCTGAGGACGGCTGAGATCCTGGGGGGGTGTGTGTGTGTGTGTGTGTGTGTGTGTGTGTGAGAGTGTCCAGAACAAGAACTCCTGCAACTATTGTGAATGGCATCCCCCAGGAAAACAGGAAGCTAATGACCAAAAGTCCGCACTCTGATGACATGTAGGCTACAGATTATAGGGCAAAATCACAAGACACCGTGGGTTAGGGGTTCGGGGTCGCGCTGGGAGCTCATTGGTTGGAGGCGAGGTCAGGGAAATAAATCATTTCTTCAGGTCTTGAGGACAGTTCTGAGGTCTGTTCCTGTGTCCGTCTGTCCCTCTGTCTAGTTTCATGGAAAAGTAGCCGGGGGTTTGTTTCACCTTAGGGCTCAGGAGCTGAAACCTAACTTAAGTCGAGACGTTATCTTTAGTCTGCCAGAATTCCAGACCTTGTGACCATTAGTCAGGTCCAGGCTACTGTCTTCTGCTACTACAGGGTTTGCTGATTATGGGGGTGAAGGGGGTGAGGCTAGGTCTCTAAGGGGTAGAGAGGGAGAGATTATTTTTAGAGCTAGGATTTAAAAGTAAATCTGATCAAATTCATAAGGACCCTTGGTTTTAGTAGCAAGTATTTAGGGTAGGGACAGATGATATAAACAGGTGATGGCAATGTTATCATTTTTCTTTCCCCATATATACTGGTTGTCAAATTCTAGTTGACATTGAACAATAGGCATTTGAACTGCATAGGTCTACTTTTACATAGATTTAAAAAAAATAAATATGTACAATACTGTGCATTTGTTTTCCTTACGCGTTTCTTAAAATTGTTTCTCTAGCTTACTTTAATAATACAGTATATATTACATATAGCACACAAAATATGTGTTTACCGACTATGTTATCTGTGAGGTTTACAGTCAACAATTGGCTATTAGCAGTTCAGTTTTAGGGGAGTCAAAATATTCATGTGGATTTTAAACTGTGTGGGGTCTTTTACCCCCATCCCCAGCATTAGTCAAGGGTCAACTATAGTCTGTATTTTAAATGAATAATTCAGTTAATGCTTTCCTGAAGGAATGATGTGTTTGATTTGATACTAAGAAACCTACTTAACTAATATTTAATGTTTCAGCCTGTTTTGTTTTCTGCATGTTTCTTTTGGTAGTGGACCGAAGGTTTGGTTAGAAGAGCATATACGAGTATACATTATTTTAAATACAGCTTTCTTACCATCTCTTCATCTCAACTTCCAGAACTCATGTTTCACATGTAGCTGCTTTGTTTTCCGTCATTGCTAACCTGGCTTTCTTTTTATTTTATTTGGATTAATTTTTCCAGACATTTTATGTATTTGAATATGTTATGGCTGAAAAGTGATTAGGAGAATAAACTATCAGTTTGTCACTCTTCAATCTCTTCTCATAGAGGGGAGAGTAAATAACTAGTTTTAAATATATAATTTCTTTAAAAGTCAATTCCGAGGAAATATATATATTAATGGTTGTATGTCGAAGTTTGGCAGATTTACAATCAGAACGATATTTAGTTTTTGAATTCCTTGTGTGGCTGTATAATTTAGTGTAATTTTTGTGGGTGACCTATCAATTGGGACGTGGGTGTATGTTTGTTTTGCCCTATAGGGCATGTTAATTGCTTTGTACTCTTTCCCCCACTCCCCACCAACTGTTCATTTTAAGTATTTAGTCACCTTGCTAAGAGTGGGTGAAAATGAAAGCTTGAAATAGCTATAATTATATTCAGCATTGGTGATATATTACTCTGACAGAGGAATGTAAATTGGATCTTGATATTATACAATATTAAAGCCGACCTTCTAAGTTTAAGGTATGAAGTTTGTAACTTTGTCACATGTGACCCGTAATATATATTTTTCCCTTTCAAGAAGCTTCTTATATTGATTTTTAGCAAAATAACTTAGTGTGTCCCTAGGTGTTTATGTAAGATTGTTGTTTTGGGTAATTAAAACATACTTATTACAAAAAAGGTAAGCTCATTAGAGGAAAATAAGTAATGAAGAAAAAAATATAATATCACCTACTTAGAAAGGCATATAAACTCTTGGGCAGAAATGCGTGTCCACTGAGGAAGTCCTTTTGTATAATGCTATTGGTCATGTATTTGAAGAAGTTGGTTAAAGCAGGGAATCATAAAATAAATGACTCAGCTGTACCCAAACTTTTTTTTTTTTTTTTGATTCAAACCATCAACATCCATTTTTAACTCTGGACATTTGCTGTGGAGCCTTAGACCTTTTCTTGGCGTTGGGACAGGCTGATTGCATAAATCACACCCATAATGCATTACCATCCTCCTATTATCTTAAAGTGAAACAGGAATGGAGAGGCTCTTACAAAGTAATCCAAGTGCCCAATTTTTTTTTTTTCTTTTAAAAAGATCTTTGGTGATCTCTCAATGATTTACAGTTGTGTTCACACCTACCTCTATAGCCCTTTTAAAATAAGCCATCTTTTTAATAACCTTTTCGAAGCATTAAGATTAGTGTTCATAGACACAGCAGCTCTTTTCCCAATGATATGTTGTTTGTTTGTGTAATTTTAATTAATTTGTATAATTATAGTAATAAGTGCAACTGGCAAAAATGGGTTTGGAAACGGTCCCAGTGGATTCTTGGTGGGAGCAGAAGCAGGCAGATGTACGAGAGAGTAGAACAGTAGCCTTGAATGTTCATTATGCCATAGGTGTTAGTATTTCACACAGGGAATGGAAACCAACAGGTAACAAGTGAGCTGATTAGGTAGAAAGTGGCTAAGAATATGTTTGTATAGCTGCACACACACATTTCCTAGGTCTGAACGAAACCATATTTTTGAACGAAAATCACATTATCATTTCTGCTTTTTAAACTTAAGATAAGTTAGCATCTTTCCATATCAAGAATGTAGGCATAGTTTTCTTTGATTCAAGATTTTTTCCTAGCTCCTGGCTAGGGTAGTAGGTTGCCATCTTTTCCGCCCCTTTAGCATCCTTGGCTTGCTTTCGTCATAGTATTTATTACACGCTATTTTAGTTGTTTTATTTACCTCTTCTTGATTCTTCTTCAGATTTCTCCTATCAACTCTTTATCCCTTACTATGTTTATTATCTCCATTTAAACATAATAGAGATAATGTTCTGCTACCCTTTTTCTCCTTTAATTCTCCTTCAATCAGAATTTTACTCCTATAGAGCTATTTATAAACCGCTCTTGAATTCAGTTTTTTATTCAACTTCACGTCAGCAGTTGGCCCGTGACTCTTTTCTTTTGAAAACTTTCTTGGTCCTTGGGGTTTGTTATAGTATCTTCACCGGTTTCTTCTTTTACTATCGTCGCTGCCTTTTCTCAGGTGCCTTGGTTGGACCCTCTGCTATTCTCCCACTTTATCAGTGGATGTTTTAGACTTGTGTTTCCAGGAAGATGGAGTAGATGTACTTTTTCCTATTCATCCTGCTAAGGACAACTAAGAAACCTTGACAGTATATATGAAACGGATACATAGGCTAGGGACCCAAGGAATGACATGGTGCTTAGTTCTCTGGGTTTTCTTTTTGCCTCTTCTACCCCAGATTTGGAGATAGAGAAGTAAGCAACCCAGAAGTGCCAATAGGCACAAAAAAATATCCTCCCGAAAGCCTCCTCTCTTAAACCAAAGGACCATGAAAGGGGCAGCCAGCATAATAGAACGCTTTGAAAATAACCAGTCTGTGCTTGCCAAATACCACAGAAGAAGACTGTAGCCCGTCCCTATTCATACCATCAAAGTCACGCGGGGAGCCTGGACTTCGTCTTCCAGACAGCATCAGCGAGGTGCTCTTCCCACTGGGGTGGTGTCAGAGGAGACTTAGCAGAGAGTCAAAACTTTGACCATAGCTTAGTGGTGAAAAAATCGCCCTCTTCCTCCCCAGTGGAGGTTACGTGGTAAGCATAACAATGAGTCCTACTTCTACCTGCCAGAGAGGTACCATGGAGGCCAAGTGGGGAATTGGGCTTGTATTCGTACCTGGCAGTATCAAATTTGTGTCTTTTCTTCCTCCACTGGAGCAAAGTCTCAGGAAGCCAGCTAAAAATAGGATAGACCCGAAGAAATTCACAGTATGACACATGATAATCAAACTTCTAAAAACTAAAGACAAATTTTGAAAGCAATAAGAGATGACACTTTAGTTGTGGGGGGAAAACAATTTGAATGACATTAGATTTCTCATCAGGAACTATGGAGACCAGAAGCAAATGGTAAGCAGTTTTCAAATAAAGAAGACAAAGGACTATCAGAATAAAATCTTATGTGCTGTGAAAATATCCTTCAGGAATGAAGGGGAAATCAAGACATACTCAGTAAATATAGTAGACTTGACAGCTCTTTTCTAAATTGTTTGATGGTAGAAGCAAAAATTGTAACATTGTATGTTGTAGTTCTAAATGTATGTAGAAGAAATATTTAAAATAATTATGCTATAATAGAGTAAAGGGATGTAAATGGATGTGTATTAGTTTGCTAGGGCTGACAAAAATACTGAAGACTGGGTGGCTTAAACAACAGAAAATTTTCTCACAATTCTGCAGACTGGAAGTCTTTTAAGTTCAAGGTGCTGGTGGGGTTGGTTTCTTCCGAGGGCTCTTTCCTTGGCTTACAGAGGGCCCATGTCTTGCTGTGTCTTCACATGGCCTTTCCTGTGTGGGCATGCATCCCTGGTGTCTCCTCCTCTTATAAGGACACTAGTTCGTACTGGATTAGGGCCCTATCCTTAGGCTCTCATTGATCCTTAATTACCTCTTTAAAGACTTTATCTTCTAATATAGTCATGTGGCGGATTTGGGCATCAAAACAGGAATTATGAGTGGCACTATTCAATCCATAACAGAAAGGAAGAGTTTTACAATTCATTCAAACTTGTAAAATGAATTGTGATTTGTATTGATGTAATACCTAGAGCAACCACTAAAAGTGGTATATATTTTTTATATACATAAAAAATAACACATCAGAATGGAATTCTAAAACACGTTCAGATAAACCACAAGAAGGTAGGAAAAAGAAGATAAAAGCAGGACAAAAACCGAAAAATAAATGGCAGACTGAAGCCTTAACGTACCAACAAGTACATTAACTGTAAATGGTTTAAATATACCAACTAAAAAGACTGGTGGAGTGGATTTTAAAATCACCTAGTTATATGCTCTATTTCATAAATCCACTTCAAATATATATTTTTAAAAATTTTATTTTTCAATTACAGTTGACATTCAATATTATATTAGTTTCAGGTGTATAGCCTAATGATTAGACACTTATGTATCTTACATTGTGACCTCCCCACTTGCACCCACTTGCACCCACTTGACACCATATAGATGTCAATACTATTAACTATACTCCCTAAGCTGTACTTTACATCCCCATGACTATTTTGTAACAGCCAGTACTACTTAATCCTTTCAACTTTTTTACCCATTCCCCCAACTGTCCTCTCATTTGGCAATCATCAGTTTGTTCTCTGTATCCACGAGTTTGCTTATGTCTTTCTTGTTCATTTATTTTATTTTTTAGATTCTGCATGATATGGCATTTGTCTTTCTCTGTCCAAACCGTGTCACTTAGCTCAGTGTCCTCTAGATCCATCCATGTGGTCACAAATAAGACTTTATTCTTTTTTACGGCTGTGAAATATGCCATTGCATGTATGTACCACATCTTCCTTATCCATTCCTTTTTTGATTGGAGCATTTAATCCATTTACATTTAAAGTAATTATTGATAGATATGTAGTTATTACCATTTAGTTTTCTGATTATTTTTGTAGTTCTCTGTTCTTTTGCGCTCTCCTCTTGTATGGTGATGACTTTTTGTAATGTTGGTTTGTATTCCTTTCTCTTTATTTCTTGTGTATCTCTTGTAGATTTTTTGTTTGTAGTTACCATGTGCATCATATATAAGCTACATTTATAGCAGTATTTTAAGTTAATGGTTGCTTAAGTTTGAACACATTTTATAATCGCTACCATTTTTACTCACCCCCTCCATGTGTATGTTTTTATTATCATTTTATTACTTTTATGTGTATATATCCCTTAATTTCCTGTTGTGATTACACATGATCTTTTTACTCCTGTCTTTTAATCTTTGTACTGGTTTTATTGTTGGTTGATCCACCACTTTTGTTGTTTGCCTTTGTCAGTATTTTTTATCTTTGTGATATTTTCTTATTCATTATTTTAATTTTTTTTCCTTAAAGAAGTCCCTTTAACCTTTCTTGAAATACTGATTTGGTGGTGATGAACTTCTTTAGCTTTTTCCTGTCTGGAGAGCTCTTTATCTGTCCTTTGATTCTAAATGATAGCCTTGATGTGTAGAGTATCTTGGTTATAGGTTCTTACTTTTTATCGCTTTAAATATGTCGTGCCAATCCCTTCTGGCCTGCAAAGTTTCTGTTGCGAAATCAGCTGACAGTCTACGGGAGCTCCCTTGTAGGTAACTAACTGCTTTTCCCTTGCTGCTTTTAAGATTCTTTTGTTTGTAACCTTTGGGCATTTTAATTTTGATGTATTTTGGTGTGGGCTTCTTTGGGTTCATCTTGTTTGGGACTTCTATGCTTCCAGGACTTGTATGTCTATTTCTTTGGCCAGATTAGGGAAAGTTTTCTGTCATTATTTCTTCAAAAAGATTTTCAGTCCCTTGCTCACTCTCTCCTTTTTGTACCTTTATGGTGTGAATGTTGGTACACTTAATGTTATCCTAGAGGATCCTTAAATTATCTTCAATTTTTTGGATTCTTTTTTCTTGTTGCTGTTCTGATTGGGTGTTCTCTGCTTCATCTAATCTGCTTTCGATTTCATCTAATCTATTCTTCATTTCATTTATTGTATTCTTCATTTCTGACTGGTTCTTTTTAATAGTTTCTATCTCCTTTTTTATGTTTTCTATCTCTTTGTTGAAGTTCTGAGTTATCTCTTCCTCCCTAACTTCATTGAGCATTCTTATAACCAGTGTTATTAACTCTGCATCTGATAGATTACTTGCCTCCAAATCGTTTAGTTCTTTTTCTGGAGATTTGTCTCGTTCTCTCATTTGGAACATATTTTTTTGTCGTCTCATTTTGACTTCCTTCCTATGATTGCTTCTACGTAGGTGAAGTTGCTACAACTCCCAGTCTTTGCAGAGTGGCCTCATGTGGTAGGTTTCCTGTGGGGCCCGGTGGTGCTGTTTCCCTGTTCACCTGAGCTGGGTGCTCCAGGTGTGTAGGTTTTGTGTGCTCTCTTGTTGTACTTGAGTCTTGATTGCTATTGGCATGTCAGTGGATTGGACCAGGGATTCTCAGT
>NW_011888794.1:7428316-7434607 GCF_000151845.1 Pteropus vampyrus
AACCTGGGGCCACATGGTAGGAGGTGTAAACTGATCTGTGTTTGGTAGCTGCCTATGCTGGGCTTTGGTGCATCTGGGAAGTGGTTTTGCTGAGAACTGAGGCCAGCTGCCTTTAGTACCAGGTTTGGGTCCACTTAGCAAGAGGTACAGGGGTTGCCAAGGCCAGCTGCTGCTTGATTTGGGTTTGTGGACCTTTCGGAGAGCTTAGGAAAGTCCACAATGTGGGTCCAGGCTGGTAGCTTGTGTAGGTTAGCCTCTGAAAGAGATTAAGGACTGGTGGGGTCTCAGAGAACCACCAGGGTGGGGTGAGATCAGCCTTAGCCTGGTTAATGGAGGGCTCAACAAAAGAACAGTGGAGCCTGTAGGCACTTTAGTCCCAGACAGAGTTATCCCTTCAGCCCTCACCCTGAAACCAGACAATTCAGTTTCTCCCTGTATGTCCTGGTGATTTTGGAGCTGCTGCCCTGGTGCTGGAGCTCAGCACCAGTGTGTTCGTCAGTGAGTAAATTTGTGCATGACTCCTTTAATAGGATGCCTGTGTCTCTAGCAACCCACCATCGCACCTGGACTGAGTCCTTGCTGATTTTCACAGCCAGCTATTTGGGGGACTCTTCTTCCCACACTGCTGGTCTGGGTTGAGAAGCCTGGTGTTGAACTGGGACCCCTTGTTCCTCAGTGGGATCTCTGCAGCCACAACGTCCCTCCCAACTCTTAACCGTCACATGGGCATGGCACCAGTCTGTTCTGCATCTCTGCCCCTCGTACCAGTCTCAACATGGCTTCTTTATATCCTTAGTTGTAGGCGTTCTGTTCAGCAAGTCTTTGGGTGGTTCTCAAGGTTGGTTGTTCTATAAGTTTATGTGCAGTTTTAATGTGGTCATGGGAGCAGGTGAGCACAGTGTTGACCTACACTGCCACCTTGAGGTGAAGTCTAATAGCCTCAGATTCTTGAAACTGATCTCAGATTAGCACATGTGCATTCCAGCAAACCTAGTGCTGTTTCTTGGAGGCAGTCATGAAAATGGCACAAAAGCACATGGACATCACCCCTACTTCAAATGTGTTGATGTAGGTAGATTAAAAGTAAAATGATAATAAAAGGCACATTATGTAAACATTAAAAGAAAGCAGTTGTGGCTATTTTAATATCAAATAATTTAGACCTCATAATAAAGAAAATAGGGGTGGATTGACCCTTTTATCATTTTATAAAAATCAAAGGAGCACTCTTAAAGTGTGTCAAACCTTAGATGTGCAAAATATGTGAAACATAGAACTGAATGGATAGATAAATCCACAATTGGATTTTGAGATTTCATAGTACTCTATCAATAATCGATAGAATGGCTAGACAGAAAATAACTAAACACGTAGAAGCTCTCAGTACCACTATCACTTCAAAGGATATAATATGTATTTATAGAACACGCCATCCAGCAATAGCAGAATATATATTTGTTTCTTATTCCCACAGAACATATCTCAAGGTAGACCATAACCTGGCCATAAAAGCAAACCTCATCAAGTCAAAAAAATTGAAAACATTGAAAAAAATTGAGAAATTGTGATAAACAGTAGACTCAAACTAGAAGTCATTAACAGATAACAAGAAGTCTCCAAACATTTGGAAAGTAAACGAAACACTTATATTCAATCCATGGCTCAAAGAAATTCTCAAGAGAAATTAAAAAGTACACTGAACTTAATGAAAATGAAGATGCACCTGACAGCTTTTGGTGTACATATAAAGAAGCACTGAGAGGGGAATTTATAGCATTAAACATACATTAGAGAAGAATAAAAGGCTAAAATCAATAATTTTAGCTATTACCTCAAGACTCGAGAAAAAGAGCAAAATAAATCCAAATCAAGTAGGAGTGAAATAAAGACCAGAAATCAATTAATTGAATACAGAAAAACAAAAGAGAAAATCAATGAAACAAGAAGTTGGTTCTTTTGAATGATTAATACAGTTGCCAAATCTCTATTAATATGAAAAAAAGCACTAAAAACCAATATCTGGAATGATACAGGGAATCTTACTACACACCCTACATTAACAGGGTAATAATGGAGTACTACAAACAACTTTAAACACTCAAATTTGCAAACTTAGATGAAAAAGGCCAATTCTTTGAGAAGCAAAATGTCCTTCAACAGACCCAATATGAAATAGAAAATTTAAATAATCCTCCGGCTATAAGAAAATTAAATTACTATTTTAAAACTCCCCAAAAGGTCTTCAAGTAAAAATGGTTTTACTGGAGAATTCTACTAAAAACTTAAAGAAAAATTAATACCAATTCTACACAATCTCTTCTAGGAAATACAGGAACAGGGAACAATTCACAATTTATTTTATGAAGCTGATACTGATAGCAAAACCAAATATAAAATCAAAACAAAACTAAAAACCCCAAGCCCCAAATCTGTGGGCCAATGTCCATCATGAATATAGACACAAATATCATATTGTAATGGACTGTATCAACAAGGCTAAAGAAGAAAAATCACATCACATCAATTAATGAAGACAATGCATTTGACAAAACGCAACAGAATTCTTGACAAACGCTCTAGAAAATAAGAACAGACGATTTGGATTGAATTTTGTAACGCCAAGCACCTTAGAATGCGACTTTATTTGGAAATAGGGTCATTGTGGATATAACTGAGATGAGGTCACAAGGGAGCAGGATGGACTCTTACTCCAGCATAACTTATGTTTTTATAAGAGAAAAGACAAACAGGGCACCATGTGATGGATGACTGAGGTGCATGCAGTTAATGATACTGGATGGTATGCTTCAATATTAAGAGGGTAAATTTATGTGATTTTTTATTCACAAAACAAATTAACCATATTTCTATATACTAGCAGTGAACTTTTGGAAAACAGCACCATTTACTACTCAAAAAATACTCTGGTGTAAATCTAATTATTTATAGGACTTTTGTGCTCAAAACTACAAAATAATAATGAAGGAAATCAAAGAAGGTCTTAATAAATGGAGAGACATCCCAAGCTCATGAACGAGGAGACTCACCTCTATTTGCTTGGTCATTTGAGTTGCTGGCAGAATTCAATTCCTTGCAGTTGTGAGTCTGACGTTCCTCTTTCCTTGCTAGCTATCAATTTAGGGCTAGCTCAGCTTTTAGTGTCCACCCACATTCCTTAGCTCATGTCCTTCTTCATCTTTAAAGGCTGTAAAAATAGGTTGAGGCCCTCTCATGCTTTGAATCCCTCTTATTTCTCCATCTCATGTCTCTTACCCAGCTGGGAAAGGATCTCATTTTTTAAGAATCATGTAATTAAATTGGACAATCTAGGGTAATCTCCCTATTTCTAAATTATCTGAATAGCAACCTTAATTCTATCTTCAAACTTAATTCCCTTTTTAATCTCTTTGCTATGTAAGGTAATATATTCATAGGTTGTGGTGTTGGAACATGGCCATCTTTAGGGGGGCAGAGGTGGGATGACTCTTCTAACCACACTTGTCTGATCCTTTGATGGCTTCCCACTGCCCATGGTACTGTATACCGTTGATTTCAAAATGAAGCTCCTTTCTACCTGTTTGGTTTTATGTCTGATATGGCCACTCGTGGTGCTCAGGCCAGGCCTCGTTCTTCACATTTAATGTCTTTGCACGTGTTCCTTCCTGCATAGAAACCTCTCTTCCTTTCTGTGACTTATCCTTCAAGACTTGAGTCAGACATCAGCTGCTTTAGCTCCCAAGAGGTAGATGCTGTGTCTTCTGTTTCATTAGCAACATGATTATAGCACTTATTACATTATGGAAACAATTCTCCTCAATATTTGTTTCAACCACTAGTCTGTGATCCTTTCAAGGGGCAGAGAACATGTTTAATTCAGTTTTGTATTCCTCACACCTTGTACAGTGTCCAGCACACAGCAAGCCCTCATTAAAGGCTGACTTTGTTAAAAGCACTTGAGTTTAGTAGTAATGAAACATCACCCTTCAGCAGCCATCATGGACTCGTCCCAAAGTAGGACAGTCTCCAGATTTATTATCCTTGGTTCAGCATAGATAAGTACCGGTTCTCAAATCGGAATAGATGTTCCTGACATGGAAGTTAAGGCAGCTTCCGTGATGCTGCATAGAACGCGTCATCCATTTGTGCCTTTTCTAAGTATATAAAAGAAGGGCATGAGCCAGGGCATCAGCAGACTCAGATGCTATCTCCGAGTGATCTTAATTTCTCTCTGCATGTTCCTTTCTTTATATATGAAATTGGGAGGACTACCAAGTTCATTTTAAAACCATTTATTCAGTGTAGTTTGTCCCAGGTGCTGGAGATTTAAGGATAAATAAGAAATTGTCCCTATTCTCCAGGTGTATGCGTCAGGTAAGACTGCCCTTAAGATCTGGTAGGTTTGTTCCAGCTCTGACTGTCCATGATGCATTTCTTTCCCTTAGGGCACATTTGGGAAGAGAGCTAATAACTTTAACTTTAGTCTGTGGGAAACCTACATTGACGATGCTTTTTTCTTCCTTTGTCCAGGAAGTAAGTCTAAGACCTGACTATTGTTTCTTCTGCTCAATGAGGTGACTGTATTTACTTCATAAAGCCAACAATATGTTGGAAATCATTTTGACACTTGATTTCATTTTCTGGAAGCAAAAACTGAATTTCAAGGCCTAAGCTACTTTAAACATTTAAAGGTGATTTGAACATTTAATCTTAGAGACCTACTCTTCCTCTTGTTTTTTTTTCTTTTACCTCTTCATCTCTTCTTTTCTCCTACGTTGAGACCCTTTCTAGGAAGTGCTAAATGGTAATATACTTAGAAGTTACTCTTGAAGCAATTAAGAGAGAAGAGTTTGATATTTCCTGTTATAGCATTTTGAGAGGTAGATTTTGTGTTAAATTAGTACTGAGCACATTACTTTTTGCTGTTTTAAAGCATTTTCCCCCCAAATAAATGCCATGCTAATCTGTTTCATTTCTATTCATGAAGAAAAACATTTTCACAGTGCTTATTCATCCATGAATGCAGTTTATAGTTAAACCACATAATGCCTGATGGTATTGTGCTGACAGACACAGAATAAATAGTACAGATTTTGTTTCCTGAAGATTGATCATTTAGAGATCAGTTGGTATTTTTTTTTCCAGGTTATTTCTTACACTGATGATGAGAAATTTTTTACTTTTGTAGAAAGCTATGGATTTCAATACACCTCTGTCAGGACTGCAGACCTACCTATTCAATATCCATTTTTATCTTGAACATCTTTTCCGGAAGAGATAGGAAGTGATATTTGCCCCTATCCTTAAAAACAATACTGCTGAAAATAGTGGGGGTGGGGGGGAAGGTTTTGAGAGAATTGGTTCGTTGGCGAACGACTTGTTAATATAACAATATGTTAGCCTTGCAAACTTTTAAGAAAATAGGGAGACTTTTTCTGCCTGTTTAATTTGTTTTAATATTACTTTTTCGATAAGTACTTTCATTGGCTTCCTTATGTTTATATATTATAGTGTTTCTTTTGTTATCAAGCATCTTAGTTTCTTCTCTCTACACCCTGTCCCACTTTTCATGTTTTTGACGTGTTTTATGAAATGTAAAATGTAACCTGCCTTTGATAAGGCTGTCGTTGCCAACCTCTCTGATTTTATTGTTGTTGATAAATTAATTCCACCTTGAGTGAAAAGATTGTAATATAAAGTAATTGGATATGATGCCTCTTGACATTCACCTTAGTTTGTTTTGTAGAGAATTAGTTTTATGTAATATATATGAATAGCGTAAATTTGCCTTTAATGATTCACATTCTGCAATGTAGAAGAGAGTTATCTAGGGGGTCCAGTTACCTAAAGGTTTGATTTGAGAACTTCCATAGTCTCAGTATTCTATTTATATTAGTGGTGATAAATTTTAAAGATAGCTATTTTCTTTTATTAATTACTCAGACCAGAAGACTTAACTTGATTTACCTGAATCGATATGCTCCCTGAATGCTTATAGTGGCCTTCCAGATAAGCATTATAAATACAACAAAATCTTTTTGTTATATTAACACAATTTTAAATTAGGTTTTTTTTTTTTTTTTGGTATAAGGCGGTTTTAAGAATAGTAACATTATAATCCACAATGATTGAAGGTGATAACAATTTGAATCATCCTAAATCATTCATATTAGCTTTAGAATACCATTATGAGTATACCTTTGAATACGGAGATTGTTGGAAATTCACTTCAAACAAAGTATTGAAGTCCCACTGTAAGGTACTAACACAGGAGGGCCTGATGAACAGTCTGTG
>NW_011888794.1:7434657-7442197 GCF_000151845.1 Pteropus vampyrus
GGTGATAAATTTTAAAGATAGCTATTTTCTTTTATTAATTACTCAGACCAGAAGACTTAACTTGATTTACCTGAATCGATATGCTCCCTGAATGCCTATAGTGGCCTTCCAGATAAGCATTATAAATACAACAAAATCTTTTTGTTATATTAACACAATTTTAAATTAGGTTTTTTTTTTTTTTTTTGTATAAGGCAGTTTTAAGAATAGTAACATTATAATCCACAATGATTGAAGGTGATAACAATTTGAATCATCCTAAATCATTCATATTAGCTTTAGAATATCATTATGAGTATACTTTTGAATACGGAGATTGTTGGAAATTCACTTCAAACAAAGTATTGAAGTCCCACTGTAAGGTACTAACACAGGAGGGCCTGATGAACAGTCTGTGCACACATCTCAGCGCCAGCCCAAATAAAATGCTCAAATTACTCCTTACGTGTTTGATTTCAAGCCTCCCTGCTGCATGTGAAATAATAAATACAGAACAGGAGTCAACAAAGCAAAGAGTTAAGTAGGATGCTGTAGGTGTTTTCATGAAACATGAAAGCAAGAATTGAAATGCCTACAGGTAATCTGTCTGTTGCTGATAGTACAGAGTAAACTCTTCACTTTTGAAGTAGCATTCTGGTTTGAAACACCAACTTTTATTTAACTTTTTTCTTATCGTCACTATAATAGTGATCTTCAGTCCTTTCTTTTCATAGGGTGTATCTTTACTGTTTAAGTGCATTCTCAAATTAGTTATTCCATGGTTTTCGTAGAGAGGAGGTGAGTAAAATAGTCTGACATGGGTCTGCAAATCTAAATGATAAATTGCTTTGTGTATGCGTGGAGGGGCGTTAAAATCAGAAATATTGAGTATTGATAGATGATTAAGCTGTGTTCACGCAAGTGTGAACATGAAGATGGATTTTTAAACAATCTTTATTTTTCATATAAAGTATTGTCTTTGGTTTTTACCCTTATTTTTGTGGGAAATGTTATATCTTAGTAAGAACATGGTATTGGGTCCTGCTATCTGATTTGTTTTTATTCTTTATAGTGTAACACTTTTGATTATTGGGTAAATTTTGTTTTTAACATTCCATTTTTCAAAGGTTACACTCACAAATAAAATCATACATAAAAATATATATACAAGGAAATATGCACACACATATACTTTTCCTTTCCTCCACTTTTTTTTTGACAGATTGTTACCATTATTTTATTTATTGGCTTAGGCTTTCCAAATGATCACTGAAAAAATACTGTAATTTCTATGAAGGTGGTTTTTCTATAATCAGGATGAGCTGCTGTCTATTGGCAGCAATGTCCTAACTACATGCAGTGCTGTGGTTATATTTATGAGTTTATGGAATAGAGGCTGTTTATTCGAGATGAAAATACTCATTTAAAAAATAACGAAGATTTTTTTTTAATTGAACTTCGAAACAGGAAATTCTTAACACTTATAAGGATGCATTTTAGAGGTTTGAGAAATTCTCCCCAAAACATCCCTTTTTACTATTTTGATAATTTTTTCAGTAATCTTTTTCTTTATGTAGTTCTGATTCTTCCCTTTTGAAAATCTTAACTTGCTCAGTTTCTGCCCTTTAGAACAGTCCAAAGTGAGAGTTATCCAGTGGTGTACAGGTAAATGTTTAATATGCATCTCTCCGGGTTGGGGGAGCTGCTTTGATTGGCAGCCTTTGCTGATTTCTGTAGTGTAAATAATTCCAACATGGCAGAGTTTTAGTTACTAACATGATGTCACTGGATGTGGAGTATGGAAGAGATGGGCATGCTCAGCTCTCACAAGCCAAGTGCAAATCAGGTTCAGCACACCACTGGCTTATCACATTTTTGTTCTTTCTGTCACAACCAAGACTATGAACATGAATGATTTTGTACAAGATGTCATTCTTAGATTGTCTTTATGATTAGAATAGAACAACTGTAACATATTTGTGATGGTACTGTGATTTTTCAAACTTAAAATACTGACGTAATGTATAATTACCTTTTTTCCCTATTTTTCAGTTGGGTGGAAAGCTTCGGACATGAGGGGCTCGGATTATTACTGGACATTTTGGAAAAACTGGTTACTAGCAAAATGTAAGTATTGCTCGTTATTTCAATTAAGCTACATTCGCATGTCCCATTGTAATTCTAACACTGATATCTTTATGCCAATGCAGACAAGAAAAGATGGTAAAGAAGAATCAGCACAAAGTCATACAGTGTCTAAAGGCCTTGATGAATACACAGGTATGTACATGGGTGATCATATCGTATTTGTTCTTCAGTTTTTATACAATTCCTAAGAATTAGAGTTGTGTCATAAAGGATTTGCACTAAAGTGATGTATTGCTTTGATATACTGTTTAGTACATAATGGAAAAAAATACCGAATTGTATTGATTTCTAGTTTTGTTTAAAAACCATTGTCTCTCAGCAGAGAAACTTGGGGATGTATTGACCTTCCGGTGCTTCAGATTAATTCTCTCGCCCCCTTTCCCTTCCTCCCTCCTGTCTCTCTCCTTTCTTTCCACCTTGCTTTTTGTTCTCTCCTCCTCTTCTCTCCCCTGCTCTTTTAATTTTCAAAACTATAGCACAAATCAGCTTCGAAATCATATGTGATTATTAAATGCGGGATGCAGTAGTATTTATTACCAAAGAATCAAGTTGGAAACACTTCATTTTTATAGTCTAGGCATTTAAATCTGTAATGAAATTAATGAATACCGATATAACAGGTCCCAGAAATGAAGCGGTGATGCTTAATACAAGTACGATTCAGACCAAATGTAATATGGCAGATCTGCTGAGTTTGCATATTTAAAGAGGATACATTAGAAGAAACGTTTAAGCTCTTTACTGAAGTTAGATTTATCTGATGTTTTTTTTTTATGCTGTTAATTGCAAAAATTACTCTATCCCCTGCCATATCTTTAGCTCCAACATCTAAACACATCTACCTCATGATGTGTGAGTAATGACAGGTGTTTTCGTTGCTGTTACTGACAGCAGGTGAGGAAATTTTACCTATGGCGGTGTGATGATTTGTGTTTTATAGTAACTCTGCATATTTCTGATTAATTTTTTTAAAATTTGCCTTATCTTTAGTTTTAGAATAAACCTTTAAAAGACTACACACTTAAGTACTAGTACTTAAATTATTAACATCATACATATACATTTTTTACTAAATGTAACAAATATTGATGTTTTCTAATTATTTTTGTCTTAATGAATTATTATTATTATTATTTTTTTAGCATTTTCTGGAGCTAAACTTTCTATTTTGAAACAATGAAATATTTTTCTCCCCCATTCCCTCCTCAAATTAAATAAGATTTTCAAGGAAAATATTTGATGTAGAAATCACAAGTCCTTTTAGTGTTCTGTGAGGAGGAAGTTTTAGGTGTTAAGTAGCCTTTTATAGAATATATTTTAAGAATAACCAAATAAAGGAATCAAACTGCTGATGGAGAGAGATCTTTCCACACTGTGAGTACATAGTACTGCTTAGGAGGCTTCTTTTAAAGTGACAATATAGACATTGAAAGTTTCACTAGTGATGGAAGTTTGAATGGTGAAAACCCAGAAACATTTTTCAAACCAAAGGAACATGTGGATCATCATTTAAATTTGAAAAGAATATCATGGTTAAAATGAGATGGTGTGTAGAAGATACTGTTCCTATTTGGTTTGAGACTGAATTGAAGGGGGAGTAAACTTTGTATTTATAGTCTAATTAATGTAATGTAACTTATTGTCTCATAATAACATGTTGCTTATAGTTATATGTGCATCTGAAATATATTGTTATTTGCGTTTATTATCACCTGTGCTAATAAGTATGAAAAGTTAAATTATTGATACTTGGAGTTAGTATTATGCTTCCTGAAATTTTTGGTAACCTTACTTTTTCCCCAAGACTGGTTGATGATTTTTTTTCTATACCTCACTGTGCAGTCTTTACAAGAGATCGATGAATGATGAACATTATAGGTTTTAAGAGAAAAGTGTGGTACCTTATTTTGTACTAGAAATTATTTATACAAATGATGAGCAAATTGGTTACCATATAGAAGTAAATTTAACACTATGTTGGACTAATGTTTTTAAAATGGAAGAATATTGCGAATATTTATTAGGAAGAAAATAAAAGTCAGGATGAAAAGTTCATTTATTTAAATTAAAAGGTAATTAGAAGAGGGGCTTGATTGGGTCAGTCAACTATGTGTGTGTGGCTTCGAGATGTACACCCCCCATGCAGACGCTTTGTTCCTGAAGCCAGCCCCTCGCCCCATGTATCTCTGCTACTGGGATTAGCTCATGGAGGGATTTGTTCAGCACCAGTATTCACGTAGGGCTGGGCATCCTACACAGGGATTCACAGTATCCACCTTCCCCTGCCTAGCACATCTTCAGTGGCCTGAAATTCCATTTATTAGGTAATAATAGGCCTCATGCAGAATGCAGATGGAACCTGGCATTGGCTCTCATTTTAGAACACGTGACTTTTCACAGAATCCAGAGTGGGTCTTTGACATTCAATAGAGGGACATCCTTAGACCTTCCAAAAATTGTCACCACTTCTCTACTCTTATAAAAGCCTTCATTTAATGCACTTTACTTGCCAGCACTGGTAAGTTGACTGTTTCTCTCACAGAGTCAACAGTTTTTGCTTTGCTTTGCTTTGCTGTGTTTTAAATAATCGAATGAGACTAATTTTACACAAGTAGACTGTATCTCTTTAGTTCTAGATCCTGAATAGTGGCAATCTGGCCCCACTGCAGACTTAAAATGAGCACTACATGATTTTCCATTAGCAAAATTGGAGAATATTGCCTATGCTGAAGGTTTGTGGGGGTCACAGGATAACGGTTAGAACCATGCTCAGAGAATGCTCCTGATCCACCTATCACACGTGATGGTTTAGGGCTGGAGGCCTTGACAGAGAAGGTAGTAGTGTCACTGGAGGAAATCAGTCTGAGTTGCCCAGAGTGGCAGGGGGAGCCACAGGATTCTGACTCCAGAAGGGCAGGCACTTGCCGAGGAGAGCCAGGTGGGTGGGAAATGAGGGGGAAATGCTGGAGGCAAGCTTTTCTCAGTCCTCAGGTTTATGGGACAGAGCCAGTCTTCTGGTACTTGGTAATCCTTGACCGACTGACTTTTTGAATTGGATCTAAGTGGTACTTTATGCACCTCTGACAATTCCCTGGAACGGTTATCAAGGCATATTGCAGTCTCTGGCCCCATGCCTACTTTTGCAGTGTTTGCTGATTTGAAATAGCCTAGAGCATCACAGAAGTGAGCAGTTCCTGGCCGGTTTCGCCGTCTCTAAATTTTTCCTTATCACTGACAAGACAGAGAAGTCTTTCCTCAAATGATATCATGGGGCCCTTGACCCTTCTGCTTGTCCATTCTCCTCTGTACCTGAGTTCCCTAGATAGTGGTCTAAAGCAAACGTAATATTGCAGCGCAATGTGAAGGCTTCTTTACATAAATGCCATTTGCAATAGGAAAGTTATAAAGAAAACTTCATAACACTGAAATGAAAGCATTTGGGTCTAAACTTGTTATAGATTCAACTTTGATATCTGTTTCTAGGGCTGATTTTGAGTATAAGCCATAGTTCATAGGTCTGTAATTGAGATTAGGCCATTTTTAGTGTTTAGTAGTAGCTGTAATCAACCAATTTCTCATTCTTCTTTAGAAGGATCCTCTGGGATGCATGGTAGATAAATAGTGTTGTTTTATTGCTTCTCTTTATTCTCCATTAGGTTTTACTTCCAGAGTGTAAGCAGGCCTTAAGAGATGTATATACATCCTTAAATCAAAACACCAAATTATTAACGTCACTCCTTATCTTCTGATTGGATGTGACATCCTCAAAGTAGCAAATAACCTTTGTCCTTATCCTAGATCATCCCATTTATATGATGTGTTTACAACTGCACTGTCCTTTTGATGGTAAAATATTCTAATCAGAATACATATGCTCCTTCTGTCAGTTTCTGTGTGGTATGTGCCCAAATCATCCATCAGCTCTTGCCCATATTATGAACTCAGTGTTACTGTTGAGGCCTAATTGTATAATGTAGTTGCTATATTCACATGTGCTATTGAGCATGTGAAATGGGGCGAGTCTGAATTGAGATGTGCCATAAGTGTAAAATACACACTGGATTTTGAATACTTAGGAAGAAAAAAGTACACTATCTCATCTATCAATGAATATTTTATTTTGATTCTATGTTGCAATGATAATATTTTGGATATATTGGAATAATTCCCTGAAAATCAGTTTTACTTTTTGGTCGAAAATTGCATATTCACACTGCACATGTAGTTCGCAGTGTATTTCTCTGGGACAGTGATGATCTGTGCATTTATTGGTGGTGGTATATCTCTTAGCAGCCTTCCTTCTCAGGAGAGAGCCTTATGGCCTCAGTGTCTGTTTCAACATCTGACTGTTCATTTTGTGTGTTTCTGTTGGGAAATCTCAGTATTTCTCACTGCTTCTCTTTCTCCACTTGGCCACTTCTCTATGTTAATAATTATCAGCCAATATTGTTATAAAATCACCTTTGAGAGGTTATCTGTATCTGGTTGATTCTCATAGTTCTCAATGTAAAGTGTATATTTCTATGAATCTTTTTTTTAGAATGTTATACATTCTTTATACTCCCTGGCTTTACTAGGTATAAAAATATATCCTCTAAACGTTTTCTAATAGCGGTATTTCCTTCAGGACACTATTTTTTTTTTTTTAAACTAACATTTAACCTCTTATTTCCCAAATGTTATAGTATGGCCTGGAAAGAATTATGAGTGAAGAGAGGAGTCTTTCTTTATTAGCCTTAGCCATTGATCCCGAGCATCCCGGAATGATGACAGATGTGCTTAAACTCCTCTCTGCAGTGTGCATTGTGGGGGAGGAGAGCACGTGAGTCTTTCAACTTATTTCTCTAATTGCATAATGATTTAATACGATTTAATTCATTTAATGTTTTCGTTATCAATTCTGTTTTAGACTAGAATATAAGTAAATGAAGTATACTTAAGCAACTGCTTTAGATTCATATTGGCTGCACAGAAATGCTTGAGTAATGATTATTTCTCTTAATCGATGCAGTAGTGTTGGGCTAATATGTTTCTGTGAAAAACTGACTTTTTTGTCATTTATTTTAAACAGTTCAGAACTCAAACCTAAATAAAAATTCTAAATTAAGACTGTGAAAAAATATACAAATGGGTTCTGTTTCTTATGTGATTATTTTTTTCCAGATAGAATTAATTCAAACTGTAGGTCATGTATCTTCCCTTGTAAAAGCAAACATCATACTATTTGTAAGGCCGATTTACAACATGACATACGGAACAGTACTTTACTGGTCGGTGTACATAGTCCTTGACCATAGAATAGATACTAGAGCTTTAAACTTCAAAGACGTTATTCACGTTTGTTAGGGCTGTAACTGAGAGACTATTACGTATTAAAAGATAATTACAAAGAAAAGCCTTTTTTTTTTTTTTT
>NW_011888794.1:7443367-7456249 GCF_000151845.1 Pteropus vampyrus
TTCTTTGCTGTTTGCAGTTTAATTAACGCTTTCAAATTTTCCGATAGCATTGAAGAAGTTTTAGAAGCTTTAACATCAGCTGGAGAAGAAAGAAAGATTGACAGATTTTCTTCTGTTGTGGAAGGTCTTCGGCACAATTCAGTGCAACTGCAGGTAGGTTTCGTTTACGTCACGCGTATTGTTTTGTGACTGTTTTCTGCCAGGTTTATATTTAAGACTATAGTGTGAAACCCTATATCCATTTATTTTAGCATTTTTAATGTATAGATTCTAATATACATTGTATTGTAATTGATCGTATAGATGCAACTTGGTGCATACCTGTGGTTATTTCCATAGATTACTTTCCTAGGAGTTGGCTTACTAGATTTCTCTGTAAAAAAAAAAAAAAATATGATTATGGTCCCATGAATTGTTTATTCTATGTTAGTCTCATAAACTGAGTACTATAATTTTGAAGAAATTTTGGCAAGTAAGTAAATTATGGCTTCTCATTGTATTAGTTTTTATATCTGAAAAGTTGAGAGTTTACATGAGTAATAATGAGGTCCAAGGTACACTTAGAGAGGTTTTCAAAAATATTTAAGTGTTCCCAAAAAGTCACATGTAGACTTAACATTGTAGTATGGAAACTATATAACTAATATTCATTTAACTTAAAAAAAAAAAAACAGACAAAAGAGTTTTTATGCCTGTAATTATTGTTACAATCATTGCTAATCAAACCTAAGTATATTTAAAGAAGTATTGATAAAATTTTTTTCTGACAATAAATTAGAAAATGTTAGGGACTGTCAAATTAATACATTTATTATGACATTTCTGATGGTGTTTGCAAGAGGCTGGCGAGGAGCCCTGTTGTTGTGATTTGTGTCTCTGGGCAGCGGGCGGGCTTGAAGATCTAGTATGTGGTCCCCAGTGCGTGGTCCAGGTACGGGGGTCTCCGGAAAAAAGCCACTCTTTACTCCTCCGGGCTTGGCAGAGGGCCCAGAGGGAGGGTCTGGGACGTGTCACCCGCCTCTGACGCAGACGTGTTCCTGCACTTGCTTGGTGTGCTAGTGTCTTTTAATTCATACATCATCACCCTCTTTTCCCTTCTTCTTCTTTTTCATCTGTCCCCAAATTCCCTATTTATGCATTATCTTCATTTATTTGCTGCTAATGAATGAGGAGTAAACCTTAAAGAAACATTGTAGAGAAAAGCCGAGCGATTACTTTATGTGAATTATCCTCCAGTATTCATGTTACTTTTTACATGTACAATATGTGTACAAATATCAGTATATTATTTTGTTTTTTTGTGCAGCATATTAGAGATCAATTCTTAAAATCCCATATATAAAACGTAATAGTCATGTGTAAACTTTATTCCCTAAATAAAAACATTTTTGTACTAATGAATACTTTTTAAAATCTAATCTTGTACATCTTATAGGACTGGGAGTTGTAGTGTCTTGTGATGAAAGGGACAGACTTCTGAGTCACGCAGGCTTGAATTTGAGTCCCAGATCTTCTCATCCTTGCTGTGTAACTCTGGGTCGCCTCCCAAGCCTCTTTTAGAGCTCAGTTTTCTAAATTAGAAGATGGAGATAATATCCGTACCCAGATCATCGTTGATGCAGGGATTACATAGGATAATGTATTCCAAATGCTTAGGATGGTGCTTGGTCCTTTAGCAGAAGTGCTGAGTAAAAGCTAGCTTCGAAAAGTAATTTCGTTAAATTGAGAAGTTAGCGGAAAGTGGAGATTGAATGTGACCTTTATTTTTTTCAGGAACATTTGGTATTTAACTATACAACCCAGCAATTACACTCTTGAGCACTTATCCCAGATTAATGAAAATTTATGTTCATGTAAAAACCCGTACACGCATTTTTATTGCAGCTTTATTTGTCATACGGGAAACCCCAGATGTCCTTCAACAGGTGAATGGTTAAACTGTGGTACATCTGTCCCCAAGAATACTATGGTTAAACTGTGGTACATCTGTCCCCAAGAATACTACTCAGCAGCAAACAGCAACGAATCATCGATACATGTAACAACTTGCACAAATCACCAGAGAATTATCCTGATTTAAAAATGTCAATTCTACAAGGTTACACACTGTAGGATTCCATTTATATACTGTTCTTCAAGTAACCAGGTTATAGAGATGGAGAACAGTTTCACACTTGCTGAAGGTTTGGGATGGGGTCTGGGAAGATGTTGATTTTGGCCATACACAAACAGGAGGGGGTCTTGTGTGATGGAAACCGTTCTGATATCTAGACAGTGGTGATGGTTATACCTATCTGACACGTGATGAAGTTGCACAGAACTGCATATGCACACACATATGAGTGTAAAGCTGGTACACTCTATACAGGCTGTGTGGATTGTACCAATTGCATTTTCCCAGTTCGAGTTTCGTACTATAATTATGCAAGATGCTATCACGGGTGGAACTGTGTGAAGTGTAATTAGAATGTGCCTGTACTTTTTTTTTTTTTTTTGTGGTAACTTCTTATGAATCTATAATTATTTCAGAAAAAATAGTTAAAATTTTTTCTTGGTGAAACTGGAGTCCCAATGTTGTTGACAACAATATTACATCACTTGAAGTTTAAACACTGCAGGGAAGGGATAAAGAACAGCTTGTTAAGAATGTAGCCAACGTTTGTCTCGGTAAACAACATGTTTGACTCATTAATTGGAAAGTTTTGGCGATTGCAACCTTGTAATTCTTGGTTATTTGGAATATTAAGTTTGTTTTGGTACCGGACCTTAAGGTAAATCTGTCTGGTCTTTAAAATTTTAATTGATTACTCTATGAACTTGAAGGTAAACAACATGAATCAAAAAATCTTGGACAAATTTAGTCACTTTTATTATGTGTAGTTACTCTGATTTTACTGAACATGCTATGTTATGGAAAAAAGATTTCTATAGTTAGGATACAGTTATATTTAGTAAGTGCCTATAAAATTCTCTGAAATAGAACTATCAATTAAAAATTTGGAATTAAGGTTACTATTATAGAAGACATTGTCTTGAAGAAATTAAAAATCTATGTCTAATGACTTGATATAGTTTTGAAGTGATTTTTTTTAATAGCTTTATTCAGATAAAATTCACATTATATAATTTATTCACTTTGAAGTGTACAGTTCAGTGTTTTTATAAATTCGCAGAGTTGTGCAACTTACATCATAATTTTAGAACATTTTCATCATCCCTGAAAAGAAATTCCTTATCCCTTACTTGTCACCCCATAATACCCCTAATTCCCTCATCTCTAGGCAATCGTTAATGTACTTTCTATCTCTGTAGATTTTCATATTCCAGATGTATGATATAAATGAAATTATACAACTTATAGTTCTTTGTAACTGGCTTTATTCACTTAGCATAATACTTTCAAGGTTCATTCATGTTTATAAATGTATCAGAACATTTTTTTATTGCCAAATATTTCGTCGTATGGATGTGTACTACATGTTGTTTATCATCTGTCACTTGGGTGGACATTTGGGTTGCTTCTACTTTTTAGCTATTATGAAAAATGTAGCTATGGACATGCGTGGAGACGATTGCTTTTTTAATGACTGCTTATTCATTATATTTAGTGTAAGGAGATACAGGTAGAGAGGAAGGGACTAGCAGCAACACCTTCCTTTAATAGTTGTAGAAGTGATGTATTTGATTTAGTTCTTAAGATATTTTTACCAAGATAAGTGTGACTGGACTTCTTTGCCCTAATGAAACTAATTGCCTTTGTTGTAAGTAATTATTTTCTTTCACGGTGAGTAGTGTTATTTTTTGAAACCCTGTAAATACTAAAATAAATTTCTTGATATTGTTCTTAAAGTTTAATTTTTATTGCGTAGTGGAAGGTCAGTGTAGCATCACTTAAATTCGTTTCTTTCTCATTTTTTATGGTAAGTTCAGGTTAAATTTGCATGTTCTCGATCGAGAATAGACATTGGAAAGAATTGTTAATTCTCACTTCCCCTACTCAACCATTTTGTTGTGGGTTTTTACTCTTTGAAGTTGCTCATTATTAAGAAACCTAATGTGTGAAATAGCTGGGAGGTGCAAGCTTAAGTTAAAGAGAGGGGGTAGTAAGTAGGTTCTGTTTTCTGGGGCTGCTGATCATGCTCTATTTTGTTTAGAATGATCAAGCAGCACTTTAGTAATATCTAAAAATGCTTTCCTCTTTGGGTGCTTCTGAATTTTCTACAAATAAAGTACCTTTTAAAGCTAGCTGGTTATCAATTTTCCCATAAAGCTCTTACTCTAAGTGACCATTTTACTCTATCAGCTATATGATTTGCATTTATTAGTCTGGGTGATATTAGCAGATCACCAAATTAAAAATAAAACTTGTTTGTTGCTGAATAAAATAGAAACCAATTGCTTGCTTTTAAATTGGAGAAAATGGAAGGTAGTAAAATAAAATCATTATTTTATCGCAACGTGTATTTATAACAAAGTACTTTTTAGTATATGCGCTGCTGAAGCGAGCACAACAAAATTCTTTCTAAAGGAGGATTGTTAGGTTTTCTTGAGTCTAAAAATAATAATAAGATAGTTTGACTGCCCATGATTCTGATAAGATGAGCATACTTTCACCATCCTGCAGCTCCCTCTCCCCTGCAAATAGTATAGTGAAAAAATGAAAAACTGAGTACCAGAAACAACTCAAAATTATTTTCAGGCCTTAGAGAGTCTTATCCTTAGGAAAGAAAATACAAATACAAATATAAATATTGGATTATAATAAATGTAGATTTTTTTTCCTCACATGTATCAGACGAGGGTTTTTTTTTTTTTTTTTTCCAGTTTTAAGCAACACAATGCACTCTAGGTAATTTAAGCAGGAAAGGGTACTAGTTACCTTGCAGAATTTCCAGCAGGTCCAAGGAGTCATGTGTGCATAGTATACAGCCAGAAGTAATACAGAAGAAACGCCAATCGTGTCCAGGAACATTCCAATGGACGCACCGCCCCCAACACTCTCCTCTGGTCATACCTGGGACTCTAAGGACAGACAGGGTCCAGTCTTCATATGTGTTACGGTCCCCTCGTGTTGGCCAGGTCTTTAGTTGCAAAGCGTTGCAGTAGGTATGGGTGAACCAATCTCTAGTTTCTGCTGCACTTAGATTTTATCTGTTATTTCCATTTTCCTCCTCTTTATTTTTCTTTTCCTTTCTATGTGTGTCTTCTTTTTCTCTTGTTAGAACCAATATTTTGCTAGAATATCAGAAGCGTTATCTAGGTTCTGAAGAGTTTGTTGGAACTTTTGCTCTTGGTCACGGGGCTGATTGAATTGCAGTAGATTTTTGTCAGGAAAGGAACCAGAGGATGAGATCCTAGAGTTTTCCGACTAGACGTTTGGCTTTCCTTCTGTGTGTATGTCCTCAGGCCCACAGTGACAGCGTGCCACATTTTCCCTGTCCTGTGGCTTCTTCCTGATCTAGTTCCCTTGAACGCATGGCTAAGGAGTATCAACATGCACGGTCTGCACTTTTATGTCACTTGTAAACTATCAAGTTCTTCTGTCGCAGTTTTATGGGCGCTGTCAGAAGACACAGACGCTTAGGGCAAAGACAAAGGATCGTATTAACCACAGCAGTAGCGGTAGCTCGAGTATCAGCTTCGCACTAGCCCCTATTCCAGTTGCAGTGGGTGGTGTTTTAGGAGAGAAACCACGAGTTTAGGGAACAGAACTCTAACCATGAGCAGCAATTACTCTGACTTGTACAGGCTGCGATGGAGTCTGTTGAACTCATCTCATAAAGTATTTGATTAAGGCTGCTGGTCGGCAGGGCTCCAAGCAGCGGATTGGGGCCGACCTGCAGTACCGACCAGGCGTGCCTTCCGACTCCCAGATCCAGTCAGCTGAACAAATCCCATAACACATCCCATCCGGGTTTACCTTAGAACACTAAGAGGCTTTCTTCTTAATTTTTGCCATTGCTGTTTCAGCATGGCCAGAGATCATAATTCAGGTACTGAATGGTGTCTGAGTGATCACGCAGACTTCCCTTTGTTCAGCAGTGAGGTCTAGCCCAGTTCTTTCATCCATAACAGTCTGGCCCGTAAGTCGATGCTGACTGAGCGCCTTCCAAGCCTGATGTGGTGTCATTGATCATGTCAGCTAAAATCAAGGACACATTTCTTGCCACCTTTTCTAATTGGGTGACTCTCAACCTAGGGATAACTGCCTGCAAGGGCGCACATGGAGATCAGTTTTCTCTCCAAGGAGGATTCCCAGAGTGACCCAAGGATGTTTCAGTTCAGAGAGAGCTCCACGGTTGTCTGCGGCTGCACGGTTACTGGTGCTACCTTAAATTCTCAAACACCTCTTATGACCAGAACCGGTGTTTTTTTAATTTAAAAAATTCAGAGTTTTCGCATACTATATAAGTAGTTTAGGTTCATCAGAGTATTAAAAAACAGAGTAGGAAAATCATCCTTAATTGAGTTATAACCACCGTACTCTGAAATTTGTTATTGGGTAATAATCAAACATGACATGGGTAGTTGTAGTGAAACAAATCGTAAGTTAAAATGCCTTGTGGATTTAGCCAAGTTTATTTTTTCATTCGTTTTTGTTTCCCTTAGGCCTTAAATGCTCAAAATGCACCGAGGTTAATTTTGTCTGAGACCAAATAAAGGCCTTGTAATGAATAGTCATATCTTGACTTACTATTTGTTTGATGTTATCTCCCCTCTCCCCACAAAACTATTAACTAAAGTTATTTTCAATTTCAAATAAATTATTCTCACATTTAATGATGGACCAAATGAAGAATACAGAGTATGATGCAGAGTTAATTTTTAGGGCCATCATTGAGACATTCCAGAAGGATGCAGAGATCATTTATTTTCATTCCTCTGTTTTGACTACTACTTTTATTGAAGTTTGCATCATTAAGATTAATACATTAATATGAATCAAACACCAAACATATTAAAATGGACTGGTAAATACTATGTCATAGACGCTAATAGACATTAAAGAAACAGTAAAGTAATATTCTAATATGAACTCATTGTCATATGGAACACACCTAAGTATAAACTAGTGGTTAACATTTTTGTCTAGGATTTCCTGCCAATTTTCTGGGTCCACATGATTCATTTCTTCACTCATGCTACAATAGACCACCACAAAGATAAACTTAACTCACACCTCAAAGGTAAATGCCAAGTTTTAGAATTAACCAGGTAGTTTATTATGCAGTGGCTGCTGCACACTGGGTCATGCTAGACATTAGAACTGTCAAGATGAATGAAATACACTCCTGCCCTTAAGAAACTTCTACTCAGGAATTTAAAGCTAGCTTAATGTTTCCTATGAAAATTGCAATACTGGCAGTTTCAACAAAATTCATGAGAGGACATAGAAGAAATTAATGATATCTCACAGGGAGTGTCTGAATAAATATTTAAAAATTCAAGTTTGTTTTTCAATGTTCCTGTTCATCTAAATTACAACCTCTTGAATCCTGCGATTTATTTTTCTGAATCTGTATGGTATATATATGCAGTCGCCCCAAGTTCTGACCTGCTCTCTGACTGTATCTATCATTTACAGAACATTTAATTGGAAGTATAAATAAGATTATAGAACTTTATCTGCTGATGTACTTTACTATTTCTGTGTTTGTCTACATTATGTAGTCTGTTTAGTTTTTATTCTGAATTGATATATGTGAATTTACAATTCTTTAGATTTTCTTTATCTGTACTGGAGGCAAAATATTTCTCTGTAAGCATCATTTACTCATTTTAACTTGATAAATGTGAAATTTGATTGTCGAAGAAAGATGATTTCTGCTGTGGGGATGGGATGATGTACGGCAGTCTAAGCGGTTATCTTTCAGGCCCAGATAATAAGTATTCACAGATTCCGATAGAATTTTTATTTAAGTACTTTACCGGTACTTGTTTACAATCTGGATTTAGCTTCTGCAGAGGATGTTTTTAATGTGGTAGAGCCATCATTTCACTTGTAAGAACTTCTACTTAGATCCAGGGCAGAGATTTTGACCAAAGGGTGGACTTTTAAAAGAATACTTGCTTTGCCGTTTGTTAGATACCATCTCCTTTCCTCTTGCTGTTAACCTCTTTCTACGTCTAATGATTTTCTTTGATCATGTGCCTTGTTCTTAAGATTGCCTTTGACCAGCTCTATTCCTTTGACTGAATAGCCGAGATTTTTCTGTACAGTTTATTTACTTTACTGTCCCGTTGTGTGTCTTTACCTTCTAGTTTACTGCATTGCTGATGTTTGTCACATTATTCGTGATCACCGTTTTGGCTGCTCATTTTCCTGCCCGTCAGCTGTGTGGGCTTTGCTGGGCTCAGCCCTCGTAGTGCATCTTCAGTTCGCTGCTGCCCCCGGGGACTTCCGCAGCCATCCCAAACCCTCAATGGACACATACACCCTTCCAGTTAGAAGTTACGTTAAACATACCTTTCCTCATGTAAGGTTTCTTTTTAATAGTTGGGACGAGAGTAGAAAAATGAGCTATATACAGCATCTGCTTTTCAAATTTTTAGAACCGAGTCCAGGATCTAACACCTAAAGATAAGTGTCTTACATAGAATTGCTTAAACCAAAGGTTAATATACAGTATTTCTAAAACATAAAGATGCATTTGGAGCAAGGAGAATATTTAGAGCTAGTTTTAACTGTGTGTGTTTGTTTACTGGTTGCATGTGGTACGTGTGAGAGGGCAAGTGTTTTTCCACTTGGGACGGCCACTGTCTCCCTTTGTGGACACTCCTTATCAAGTCATCAGTTTGCTAAATGCAGCGGTACTCAATTAGTCATCTTATTAGACCTGTTAGAGCATTTAACTCAGTTGATCACTCTCCCTGTTGAGACACTTTCCTCCCATACTTCCAGGACACCACTTAATACGGAAAATCTTTTTTTTTTCCCCTACCTAACTGATGGCTTTTTCACTTATTTCTTCATCCTACAAATTGAAGCCTACACTTGAAATTCCCCTATCAGTTCTCCCACTCCACCCCCCGCTTTTTTTTCTCTCTCTACTACCCCCTAGATGATTCCATGTAAGATGATGGGTCGTACATGCTATTGCTGTGGTAACCTCTTTCCTGAACTGGAGTCTGCTAGATCCAATTTCCTTCTCTACTCTTTTCAATGAAGTTCACTAAGAGGTAATTTGAATTAACATTGCCTAAAATGAACTCCTGATCTTTCTTCCCGAGCCTGTTTCTCTTATGGTCTCTGTCATCTTAATAAACGACAGTTCCATCCTTTGAATTGCCCGGGCCCAGAACCTTGGAGTCAGATCTTGACTCCTGTCTGTCACAGTGATTTCTTTTTTTCTTGTAGCTCTATCCCTGGCACCAAGAACAGTGTCTGGTACCTAGTGGGCACCCATAAATAGACTCTGAAGGAGTGAAATGGATGAGCTAATAAAGGAGAGAAGACAAACTGCAGTTCGATGCTCAAAGATAGAATCTTTAGTTAACTTAGGATGCTCCTCGGACGGTAGAAACTCCTCTTTTTTACTGAGTTCCAGAACTGCTATTGAAGCAATTAGTGTGGCATAATGTAAATTAATGGATATCATATGCTATGTTTTTGGAACATCAGGCAGAGCATGGGGATTAATTCTTTTTGATGAAGGTCTCACTCATTCTTTCTTTGGGTTCCTGTTCATATCCCCAGCTGACACAGGGTAGGTAGTCAGTAACTGGTTTTTGTTAATGATTCCTAATGTACATTTTAATCTCGGAATTTTAAAAGTGCGTTTTATTCTATCCTTTAAAATCTGTTTCCTTTCATTTTATATTTCTGTTACTAGTACCCCCCTTTCTAGTTGAATAACAAAGATGACAGGACTCCTGTAAGTTCAACTCTTCTACCTTGATTCCTTGTCAATCCAGCATTATACCGATCACTTTTTCTTCTATATTTCCAGTGTTCAAGCTCTCCGCATCCCTCATCAACGTTAGTTCTGCAATCGCTTCTTAACTAGTATCTATTGCCTTTGTTATTGCCGCCACTTTGCATAAAATCCTTTATGATCTCCACTATTTCTAGTTGAATCTGAATTTTCTGACTTGGCGCACAAGTGCCTCATCTGTTCTGTCTTAGCTGTCCTGTCTCTTGTCCAGCCTCCTCTCCGTTGACTTCTTCTCCTGCTTTCTCCCTTCCGACCGTCACAAACGACTCAGGAAATCTGAATTCCTTGTAATTCAAAACAGAGCCCATGTCTTTGACCACGTCACTTCTTATGCTTACAGCATTTTGGTCCTCACCAGGCTGCTCTCCTTAAGAGTCTGTACCGTTGCTAAGCTGTCCTTGTTTTTATTTAGTGTCTACATGTCCCCATTATATACTGAACGTATCTCTTGTAGTAAAGAGTATATTTTTAATCACTGTACCTGTTTACCTTCATTTGGGCAGGCAAAATTAACATGTCTTGTTTACCTTTATAGTTCCTGAGACTTTTTCAGTGTCTTTAGGATTGATTTATATGGCATAGATGCCAAATTGCCCCCCCACTTTTGCTTCTATAGTATATTAGTGTGAAATTATATTGTACCAGGTCTATACATCTCAATATATGTGTTAAAAATGTAGAAGGAACTCTTTGGTCTTTACTTTAATTATAGGATTTTTTATCTGTAAGGAAACAGTACATTTTGCTGTATACTTATATATATTCATAGACAATTTTACAGGATCAATATAAGCATCAATATAAATTAATCAAAGTGGTTATAAGTCATAATAATGGCAAATTATCATTAGAATTAGGAAGGGAATTTTATAGAATTGAAACAAATCAGTTTTCTATTTTTCCTTCTATGAAGAATTGCCTTTTAGAATGTTTCCTGGAAATATTTTGAATTAACTTTTCTTCTTTCTCTTCAATTTTATGCTGTTGTTTTTCTACACATCTACTTTCCACTTAGGTCATATTTGCTGCTAATTTTTGTTTCTTATTTCTGCTGCTTTGTTTGAGTTGTCTATAATTTCATCTTTTCCAGAAAACTGGAGACTAAGACTGTTTTAGTTTCTTTGAATGTATAGAAGAAACATTAGGTATATGTTCTTTGCGATCTTTTAAAATTACATAGTACTGCTGAAAAAAAAAAGTTCATGGGTACCAGATAATGACTTGCAAAGAAGTGGAAAGAAGGCATTTTGAACTTGACTTTTTCACACGAATTGGTTACAGCTCAGTGAACGTATACTGGAAAGATTGACCCTGTTTTAAGTTTTTTCTTTCTTTTTTTCTTTTAAATATGTTTTCCTTTCCCTTCTCTTCTGGAACATTTTCCATCTTCACTTTAAACAGTGTTAAGGTTTGACAGTTAGAGGCATGCTGGTTAGATTTTAACGTTTAGGTATAAAATGCAACAATTTCGATATATTTCAACCAGCAGGGACTGAGACTCCTATTGGTGTCTTAATCCAAAACCGGCGTTTTAAATTCATATACACCTTGCCTTAAGGGAAGGAGGAAGAACAATTTAGGGAACAGCATGAGGTTGAACATTGATCAGTAGGCCGGCCGTTCTTGCTAGCCTTTGGTAGAATGTAGACTTAGAAAAATAACATCAACAACAGCACGGCATACTTTTGCTTCCCTAGAGATAGTCTCTCTTGTTTCCGTTATGTGGATTTTAAATGATGAATGATATATTTCAGGCAGGGCTAAAAAAAAAAAAAAAAAAAAAAAAATCAAGAGATTGAAAGTTGGATTGTTGAACTCGAACTGAAAAAACACAGGTAATTGACTGTTTCTCCACCTCTCCTACCTCTTAAGAACCTCCAAATAGCTGAAATATGGAAAAAGAAAAACACTTTACTGAAACTATAATTCTTATATAACTTATAACTGGAATATTTTACATAAAAATTTTTGTTTTAATAGACTCTCCTGTAAAGGAGGATATTTCATAATACTTAGAACAAAACCTTGATGTTTCAGTTCTGTTTTTCTTTTTTTCTTTTTTTTTTTTTTTAACTTTGGAATTCAAGTCTGACTCTGGCGGTGTCATCTATTGTAGGTGGCATGTATGCAGCTCATCAATGCCCTTGTTACATCTCCTGATGATTTGGACTTCAGGCTTCACATCAGAAATGAATTTATGCGTTGTGGATTGAAAGAGATACTGCCAGTAAGTGCCCCGCAGTCTCCTTATTAATATTTAAATTAGAGGAGTACTTGAGTAGGGGGAAATTTGGATAAATTACGTTCAAGAATAACTTATCTGTGAGAAAAATGACTTGAATATAAAATTCTATTTTTGAAATATAGATGAAAAGGTTTTTGAGTATTTAACACTTTAAGTGTTTGAGTGCTATAAATCAAGTTGAGTGGTTGGCTTATTGTTTATATGTTTTTCATTACATTTTTTTGCATTATGAAGAAAGTTCATCAAAATTTTTTTATTTGATAACTGCAGAATTTAAAATGCATTAGGAATGATGGCCTGGATATCCAGCTTAAAGTTTTTGATGAGCATAAGGAAGAAGACATGATCGAGTTCTCCCATCGCCTTGAAGATATTAGAGCTGAACTTGAATATCCTTTTGTTCTAAAATCTAGAAAAATACCTAAAGTTGCTGTGAAACCCCAACCAACAAACCCCCATCCCATAAAATATTAATCTTCTGAAGCTGTTTCTATATAAACAACAGAAAATCAAACCTTTATGAATCAGAAGGATGTTTGTGTAAACCTGCCTTATTTTATTAATTTAATGTGTGATTTTATGTAAACACGTGTATGTAAACGGATGTGTTGGATTCTGTTGGAGACCTCTCTTATGTATATGTGTACAGTCTGTTTGTTTTTTTCTAACGTATGGCACCTCCCCTCCCCCTAGTGCTTTCTA
>NW_011888794.1:7457864-7473224 GCF_000151845.1 Pteropus vampyrus
AATCCAAAACCGGCGTTTTAAATTCATATACACCTTGCCTTAAGGGAAGGAGGAAGAACAATTTAGGGAACAGCATGAGGTTGAACATTGATCAGTAGGCCGGCCGTTCTTGCTAGCCTTTGGTAGAATGTAGACTTAGAAAAATAACATCAACAACAGCACGGCATACTTTTGCTTCCCTAGAGATAGTCTCTCTTGTTTCCGTTATGTGGATTTTAAATGATGAATGATATATTTCAGGCAGGGCTAAAAAAAAAAAAAAAAAAAAAAAAATCAAGAGATTGAAAGTTGGATTGTTGAACTCGAACTGAAAAAACACAGGTAATTGACTGTTTCTCCACCTCTCCTACCTCTTAAGAACCTCCAAATAGCTGAAATATGGAAAAAGAAAAACACTTTACTGAAACTATAATTCTTATATAACTTATAACTGGAATATTTTACATAAAAATTTTTGTTTTAATAGACTCTCCTGTAAAGGAGGATATTTCATAATACTTAGAACAAAACCTTGATGTTTCAGTTCTGTTTTTCTTTTTTTCTTTTTTTTTTTTTTTAACTTTGGAATTCAAGTCTGACTCTGGCGGTGTCATCTATTGTAGGTGGCATGTATGCAGCTCATCAATGCCCTTGTTACATCTCCTGATGATTTGGACTTCAGGCTTCACATCAGAAATGAATTTATGCGTTGTGGATTGAAAGAGATACTGCCAGTAAGTGCCCCGCAGTCTCCTTATTAATATTTAAATTAGAGGAGTACTTGAGTAGGGGGAAATTTGGATAAATTACGTTCAAGAATAACTTATCTGTGAGAAAAATGACTTGAATATAAAATTCTATTTTTGAAATATAGATGAAAAGGTTTTTGAGTATTTAACACTTTAAGTGTTTGAGTGCTATAAATCAAGTTGAGTGGTTGGCTTATTGTTTATATGTTTTTCATTACATTTTTTTGCATTATGAAGAAAGTTCATCAAAATTTTTTTATTTGATAACTGCAGAATTTAAAATGCATTAGGAATGATGGCCTGGATATCCAGCTTAAAGTTTTTGATGAGCATAAGGAAGAAGACATGATCGAGTTCTCCCATCGCCTTGAAGATATTAGAGCTGAACTTGAATATCCTTTTGTTCTAAAATCTAGAAAAATACCTAAAGTTGCTGTGAAACCCCAACCAACAAACCCCCATCCCATAAAATATTAATCTTCTGAAGCTGTTTCTATATAAACAACAGAAAATCAAACCTTTATGAATCAGAAGGATGTTTGTGTAAACCTGTCTTATTTTATTAATTTAATGTGTGATTTTATGTAAACACGTGTATGTAAACGGATGTGTTGGATTCTGTTGGAGACCTCTCTTATGTATATGTGTACAGTCTGTTTGTTTTTTTCTAACGTATGGCACCTCCCCTCCCCCTAGTGCTTTCTAGCGGTAAGAATAGAGGACCCTTCGCTACTGGTTAGCACCTGCCCTGCACCTTGGACGCATACTCACATGGGACTTTACCTCTGTGTGTCTGCAGATGTCTGTGCTTTTCCAGAGATCCCCAGATTTCTATCCTCCACTGGGCTTCCCAGGGTAATGCCCACTACCAGCTCTTGGTTAGGCACCCCCAGAACCCAATACAGTAATCACAACCAGCTGCCCACTACCCTGCTGCCAGCCACATCTTAGCTCTAGAGAGGCAGATTGGTTGAAGTTAATTGTAGAGGAGAAGCCAGGAAGTGTCAGGTCAAGTTGTCAATTTTTCTTCAACTCTCAGTCCTAACTACCTGTGTTATATCATATGTTGAGTATGCATGATGCCTATTTTAGGATAATCTAAAGACTTCTAAGTCTTACAGAGAAGATTCTATGTCTCATTATTTCAGTTGCTTGGCGTAGAGGATAAATAAATCTACATATTCCTTAATCAATTTACTGAAGCATATGATGTTTACAACATGGTGTGGAGCACAGTTAAGGAAACTAGAGCAGAGAAATATTTTATTTCTATTCTTCAGCATCTTTTACTGATTCGAAATGATTATTTTATAAGGTAAGGGGAAACTATATTCTAATGTTTTCTTTTGCTGATAAAATTCTATTGCGAAATTCACCTGATGTTTCATTTGCACAAGCAGCTAATTTAAGATTTTAATTTTTGTCATAATATTGATTCATAGAATGTGCTGCTTCCACTGGGCATAAATTTAAATAGATAATGGTGAAACGATATTACTATTACTTTTTAAGCTCCAGTGGATTGTTGGTTACAAATTTTCATATGAGTAAAAATGCAAACTAGCAACAAATTACTAGTTTATTATATGATAATATTTTCTGGTTAGTCCTGAGGCGGTAGGAATAATGTTGATAAGATTTTTTTTTTTTTTTTAAGTGTCACGAAGAGCACTTAAACATTGCTTTTATTAAGTAAGTAGAAATTGCTTTAATAATACAGGTGTGTTTAATGTTGCTAATGTCAGAAAAGGTAGATAAATGACTTTTCGGGTTTGATTATATTCTAGCTGTTTTGAGCTTAACAAATTGTTCTGTTTGTACCTTATGTGTATGTAGTTACATATGGATATTAACACCTAACTTGCCTGGTTGCTGTGCAAAGAAATACGGTAACCTTGGTAGAACTCCTAGCCAAATACTCGGCACGTGGTGTATGCCCAATAAATGTTCTCAACATCCTCTTTCCGCTTTTATTACTACTTTACGAAGGAAGCTGAGGTCTTTGAACCTAAAACCATTTTTGTTGCCACCAATTTAGCTTTGCTCAAGTACTGTGGGTTGTAAGTCGTATTCTAAATTTGACTAGAAAGATTTGCTAGGCATGTCTGATGCAGGTCGTGTCCTCTGGGTGATGATGTCAGCGAGTATAAGTTAGGCCCTTGGATGTATCTAACAAGAGAGCAGAGTGAGTCAAAAACTGTTAAGACTTTAGGTTCTTTGAGATGAGTACAGATCATTCATCATATCTCCTGCCGTTTAGACTTGAGGAATCCCATTGGCAATTCTAAAATATGAATTTAGTTCCCTGTTTGGATGCTTGATTTTCTTCTAACATTTTATTAAAAATAAAAGTTTAAACTTTATAAATGCTAGATAAAAAATGCTAATACATTAATTACATAGGATTTTAAAATACTATAGGTCCTGCTGATTTCTCCTCCAAATTTACTTAAAAGTGACATTCAGACTTCCATTTACTCTAAAGTAACCCCGTCCTCTCCTTGATCCTGACTGGTTGGTCCTGTCAACCTCTAGTTGTTTGAAGCTATTTGAGATTCCCAGAATTTAGTACTGTTGTTGGCTTTCAGAGATTTGACTGTGTGCTTAGTGCTGCATGGGGGTTTTATTTTACTTATGACCTTAATCCCTTCATCTTTGTTTCTAGAGGACAAGAGGTTGTATCTAGCTTCAAAGCAGATTACAAAGCACAGCTGTCCTGGGATTTGCCAGGCGATTGATCCTATCACTTTAGTGGGATCAAGAGTCTCAAAGAATATTAAATCATAGCATTACCAAAGTGACATTAGTGAGGCATGGAAGTTTAGTTAGTTTGGTCATCTTTTGAGTATCAGCTTTTTAATTCCGTGCGCATCTATGTCACTTTCTTCCTTGGCTCTTTAAGCCTCAGACCTTGATCTTTGTTCCAAATGTGGTTGCTATGAAGGCTATGACTCCTATGACTGCTGTACTCAAGGCAGCTTCATCTGATTTCTACCCATGTTCCATATTGTTATTGTTCTTATAAAGAGATTATATTTTTATAACAAGATTAAGTCCAAATTTTGGCAATTTAATCATATTTTTGTCATATTTATTTTTGTAATAAAATTTTATTTACTGTATGTAAAATTCACTCTTTTGGTATACAGTTCTGTGAATCTTGTTATTTTGGTCTTACCTTCAGTTTTTGTTATCACTACCTCAAATGGACCAGGATTTTACCTTTCAGAAGCCTTTGATTATCTGAACATTTTTTGTTTAGTGAACATTTTAAACTATTGATATGAATAAACATCCTTTTTCATTTCTTTTAATAAGTTAGGTGTTTGCAGAATGCAAAATATTCTCATTTAATAGAATTAGTAGATAGGAAAATCAGAATCTTTGTTTACTTTCATATTTGGAACATAAGGAGATTTTACTGAAATGGAACTCATTTGGAGAATGTCCATCCAGACAGATCTGGCAACCAAGGAAAATCAAATACAGGAAGAAAATTAGAAGTTGGAGAAGAAGATCAAATTCGATTCTTTAACAAATAATTAGTGGCTTACCATGCAGAATGCCGTGCTCGTGGAATGTGCACAGGGGATAGTTTCTGATGTTCTGTAAAAATAGTATATAGAAAGTGAATACAATTTTAAAATATCCTCTAAAAATGGTGTATTTTATAGCGAAGTAATGACAATTTATGGTAGTCTCTTAATTAAGGTTATTCACATATTCCTCTGACGTAGTAACTGATCAACGTCACTCATAGACATTATTTTCTCGATTTACATGTCTGGAAATCAGATGTACATTATTCTTTGCTAATATTGCCTCACCGAAAGAGTTTGCATGAACTATCAGGTGCGTTGTAAATGACCTCAGAATTTGCAGTTGTGGAGGAGGGAAGAGGTACTGAAATGATTTTTTAAAATGACACAAAATAGCTTGCGTTCATTTAAAAACAGTTTTATTTATTATTAAAACAACACTAGGATAACATCAAATGAGTAAAAGGGAAAGGAAGTACATCATCTAAATCTTCAAATGTGACAGATATAAATGTGTGTGCTACGTATGTACTTTAAGTGTAAATGTGATTATGGCTAAAATATGAGGGAATAGTAGAATTTTTGAAAGAAGTTGAGAAAATCGAGGAAAGTATTGATAATACTTTGATCTGTATGGAGGAATAGTTTCTTGAACGTTTTTACTCTGACAATGAGCAGTAACCTTTTTTTGCTAATATTAAGCTATAGTGAATTTTATTCAGCATGGTTTATTAGGTGTAAGTAGGTCAAAGGCAGTATCGTCATAGTTTATAGGGAAGGAAAGCCTAAGTGGCTAGAGGCCATCCTGTACATAGGGAGGAGGGTTTCGAGAGGAAAAGTGTACAGAAAGTCATGGAGGGAAGAAGTAAGTCGTGAGGGTGGAGGGTGGCTGGGAAGGGAGGACTGTACTTCTCTAGAGTCGTGCATACACCCTCTATCACATTAGTTTGGTTTAGTTTATAAAATCTTCTGGGTATTTCTTTCATGTTTGTTGTTTTGAGTTTTACAGGATATTCTTTAGCTTATTACATAGGTGCGCTTAACTGCAGTGACAACATGGGCCCTATTTGGGGATTTTAGTTTAATTTTTGGACAAAAAATGTTATACTAAATTTTTCTAACTTTTGAGTAAGAAATATTTATTTGGTTTTGTATATAATTTACAGTATCAGTTTTTAATTTGATTTTACATACACTCTAAAAACAGTATACTAGATGGTTTGAAGAACATTCCAGAGAGTATTTTAGAAAAGATTTTTTTGGCTTGTATTAATAAAATGAATGGTAGCTCTTTTACTATGGTGCAGTGGTTGGCTGTTGATCTTTACTGAGGACTGCTTTTAAGTACATATCACTTCATCTTAATATTCTCTCCCTAGCTACCTGCTAATTAAGTCAAGGTTCTGACTCGTATAAGAAAATCATCTTTAAAGCACAATATAATTGCTCAAAGAGTATAAAAAATATGTCTTAAATTTGTTAGAAAGAAAATAGTAATAGTATTTACTGTCACTCCCATGTTAAATCTGTTATGTCAGTTGTTGAAATTATACAAATTATTGAACTTGATATCAAACTTACCAAAATATTTTATTTTCATGTAAAGTTACACTAATAAATTGAGTGTACACTTATTCTTTTTCTTGGTTTTAGGCAGCAATACTTCAAATTAATTGATGAGTGTGTATCTCAGATTGTGTTGCATAAAGATGGGATGGATCCAGACTTCACATATCGAAAAAGACTAGATTTAGATTTAAGTCAATTTGTCGGTGAGTAGTTCTCTGTTGTTTAGGTTGAAATATGATATCTCTTACCCCATGGCTTAACTCAAGAGTCTTTGTTGTCATAGTGGGGCCCGTAGACTCCTGAGAGTCCTTGATTCCCTTTCAGGGAGTTCTAATAGTCAGAATTATTTTCATAGTAATATTAAGACTTTATGTTACTTTAACCCCTGTTGATGTTTTCACTGGTGATGCAAACCAATGGTGGGTGAAACTGCTGGCACCTTGTTATAAATCAAGGCAGTAACATCAAACTCTATTAGTAGCCATTGTATTCTTCCCTCATAGTAAAGCGAAACAAGGCAATAAAAACTGTCTTTTTTTTTTTACTTAAGACTGTCCTTGACAAAGACCTAAAAAATACTGTTTATTATCTTCCCTTGAGTACATATTTTAATATTCTGTGCGTCAGCATGCTCCATGTACGCATGAAGCACTCCTGACCACTAGAGTGAAATGAGAACATACTTGTGCGACTGAGTTGTGAGCTGAACTGGCTCCTTTTATCACTTCGAAAGAATGTCATACAAACTGTGACTACTCAGACTTGAATACCGGCACACACTTTCTTAACGAAATCTAGTGTTGATAGAAACCTTTAAGTATTGTTGTTTACAGTTGAATTCCCTTCTCCTTTTGCCTGATTGAGATATAATATAACTGTGGTTGAGTTTGTCTTTCCCTTTGCTTTATAGTCTTGGTATCGTGCTTAGAAAATCCTTTTTCGTTCCAACAGTATAATATGTTTCTCTATTTTGCTTATTTTAGTACTGGCACTATTTCTAAATCTTTTCAGTGTTTTTTTCTTTCTAAACTTTTAAAGTCGTAATGAATTTAAGAAGTACTGCTGTTTAAAATTTCCTGTTATTGCAATTTTAGATATTTGCATAGATCAAGCAAAAGTCGAAGAGTATGAAGAGAAAGCATCAGAATTTTCCAAGAAAGTAAGTAACTTTGCAAGACTTGGGGAACCACTGCAGATACGCTTGTGCCTCAGAGATTGTTTGTTGTTCCCACTTTGTTCTTTACCTCTCTCAGGTGTTTGCACAAAATGCCATCCTATGAGCAGGATTACCTAGACCATTATTTTAGCTCCCAACTCTCAACCCTGACCCTCCCAAAGCTTTTCTTGTTTTTCTTCTGTTATATTTATCATCATCTGGCATGCTACATAGTTTATGTATTTACGTGTGTATATACTGAATATATTATCTATTTCTCTCTCTAGAGTAAACTTGAAGGGAGTTTTGTTTGCTTTATTCACTCACTGTTCCTGCACCTAGGATGATTCCTGGCCCAAGAACTAAAAAAAATATTTTCTGAATGAGTGAATGAATGATCAAACGAAATGTGTAAGATATATACGAGAGACAAAAATGTTAAGATTGTTGTATTTCTCAAGAAATCATATAATTTAGGCGCTTAAAGATGAAATTCTATCTGAAAAATGTTTAGAGAAAGTCTAACTTGTTGTTTTGATTAAAGTTGCTTCATTTTAGATCAGGTCGAACCATATAAAATTGTCATTTTCCATCGTCCAAGGAATCAGATTTCACCATTTTCCTTTATTTCAGTCTAGTGGTGTTGCTGACCATCCATCCTTTCCTCGCTTTCTTCTAAGGTGGTGTTTTGTGGTTTTATCTCTGCTTAGTATCAGCCTATTAGACTTTTTTCCTGTTTTTTTTTTTTTTTTTTTGGAAGGGGTGGGGAGGGGATGGAGGGGTTGCTGGTGTTAGTTTCTTCACATTTTAGGGGGTCACTCTGATTTAAATACATGGGGCTGGTTTCTTACACTGGAGAAATAAAAATAATTACTACTGCCACCACCTCAGTGAATGTATACTAAATGAGCATTTACTGTATGTTAGCCACCATACAAAAGTGTTAACATTTTTATCATAGCTGGCCCTAAATGAATTTGAGAGAACTGTGTATTTTTGTAAACTTTTAAGATGAAAAGTAACTGTCAATGGTAGGTACTTCCTCAGTCACTTAGGAAAAACTTTGTCTGAGAAGTTCTAAAGCTCACCAAACACAGGTATTACATCACAGGCTTTTGCCTGAAGGCGAGGATTATACCTGTGAATATATTGTCATTGTCCCCAGATACTGAGTTTAGTGGGAAAACAATGGGTCATTTAAATTAAGTGTCCTAAGCCTTACAGCCGGTAGATGTCTGTTGTAGGGTGACCTCTCACCCTGCTGACCATATTTCAAGCTCAGTAAAGACTTTTACGCTTCTTGGGAAGGTTGTGGGAAACTTTCAAGTGCTTGATTTGGATCTTTCCCAGACAGTACAAATGTGCTTTTATAATCATTTTTAGGTATATAGTTTATATGAGCGATGTTAAACAGATAACTTTCTTAATACATTGTTTTGAAATTGTAAACTTTAAATATAAATAGAAGAAAGACCTTGTTCAAGGTTAGTCATCTCCTTTTAGTCAGAAGTTATATGTCTTGGGTATATTCAGAAAATATTGCTTGCTCCATAAAAGATTTCTACTGCCATACCGTTTTGTATATATCAGCAAGAATTTCTTTCTGATAGCTTTATAAGGACACATGTAAATACTTTGCTTTAGGCAAGAAACTATCATAGTTGTTAGACACGTTCTTTATTTTGGTGCATAAATTTGAAAAATGAAGACTAGAAATGTCAGAGAGTACATAGAAAATATTGAATTATCAACCTTCATGTACAGATGCACTAATACATTTACCCTAGGGAATGAAATTAAGCAGAGCCTCAGCCTTAACTGTGTTGACATTTTTGTGTGTAATTTTGTAAGAGTAATATTGCTCCAGTAACTCTTTTTGTAGAAGAAGGCTATCATACATCTTATATGATAAAATACATCTATAATGGAGATTCATTTTATCTCCAAGGCTGTGATTTGACTATAGATATTTTAAAAACGCTAAAGAAAAGTTTGTTTTGTCTGATCTTTTTATTGGGGAGGATCTAGAAATTTTTCTGTTTTGTAAGCCATAGAGATAGTTTCAATATGACCGAGTTAATTTAATAAATTATCGTAGTGTGTACTAATTATGACTAATTGTTTTGATAGTTTGATCTGTGTTTCCTACATGATCCTTTATCCCAAATCTTGTTCTAAGATCTATGAAATAGAATAGTGTGCACGTTGATATTGTGAAAAAGACTTTTTATTCTTACTCTCATAAGAATTTAATTTTTTATTTCTTGCTAAGCAGCAGTAAACATTGAGCAGTCATCAAAAGGAGAATAGAGGAAATGACCTCTCAAAGGTTTTTTTTTTTAAATTATTTTTTTAATAGTGACATTGGTTAACGAAATCCAGTAAGTTTCAGGTGTACAATTTAACAGTAAGGCATATATATATATTGCATTGTGTGTTCATCTCCCACTGTTAGCTTTCTTTCAGTGACCACATATTTGATCCCTTTTACCCCCTCTACCTCCTCAAAGATTTTTGATGATGGGAGATTGGGGGAGTTTAATATATGATATTGGCATAGTTATTTAACATATAAAGGAAGATCGGATAGAAATTGGCTGATCAGTTCATTCAACAAAGATTTATTGAGTTTAATTATAAATGAAAAGCTTTGGAAAGGTAACGAATGAAATAAAGTTCTCATTATTAATGAACTTTAAGGTTGGCGAGTATTGTTGATGTGTGTCATACAACATTTTGATAATTTTTGTGTTTCGGTGTGGTAATTGCCATGGTGGGTTAACCCTACGTGGTGCATCAGCCTCTAGGAAAGATTCTTCATCTGGTCTTGGGTGGCCAGGAAAGGCTGACCCAAGGAAATGACAGCTAACGTGAGCCCTGATGGATCAGTATGAGGCAACGAGGTGAGACACCAAGGAGGAGGCATGCAGAAAATTTGAATTTCTTGAAGGTATCTCTAGCTTAACATTTCCCAAACTAGATTCACCTTTCTGGCCCCTAAAATGCCTTTTTACCCTGCAATTTATACCCTCATTTCCCTCCTCAAAGTGTCATACTTTGTTTCTAGCTTGCAAAGCAGCAGAACACCGTGGTCATCTTACCTACACTCCCTTCATTCATTTCCTTCAGTCAGACACTATTTTGGATTCTGTAAAAAAAAAAAAAAAAATTTTTGCTTCATTTCCTTTCCATTCTGTCTTCTACCTTCATTCAGGCACAGCTTCGGTTCTTGCTCGGAGAAGCGCCGTAGCCTCTAAACTCATGTCCATTCCTCTGATATTTTCCTTTCAGTCCATTTTCCACACTCACCGCGAGTCGGGTTTTCCAAAATGCAAATTTGTCCCTGTTATTTTGTTACTGTAAATGCTCTAATAGCTCTCCGTGGTTTTTAGGAAATAGGTAAAATGTTTTGGCTTATCGCAAAACTCCTTTCAACAGTGTCATTCCTGTGCACGTCACTAGCTTCATCACCTCCACTTTGTTCTCATACTTCCTTCTGTGCCCTTTGTAAGGGATTGCTGGTCATCCGGTGCTAGTCCCTCAATTTGAAACGGTAGCTCTACTTCTCGGCTACTACTCAAATTCTTCAAACCCGAGTTTCTTCAGGAATCATTCACAATCTCTTTTTCTCTTTATTGATGGTAATTTTTATAGATTTTGGGTTGTTCGTTTGCTTTTACTTCACTACCAGATACTATACTTACTAAAAGCAATGACCACCTTCTGTCTCTAGCACCTGCCACTCCCAGGGACCCATCATAAGCACGCTATTAGATATTTATTGTATAATGAGGAATAGGTAGTTTGGGGCCAGACTACCTATTAGAGGTTCTTAGATATTAAGTTAATGAGAGTGGCCTTTATAATGAAGCCACTGAAGGTTTAAGAGCAAAGGAGTCGTATATGAGCTTTTTTTTAAAGAAAGAATAGCAATATTCAGAACACGAAGTTTGTAGGGAGAAGATAATGTTAGTTTTGAAAATACTTGGGTTTTTTTCCTTTTTTTCTGGTCTTGAAAAATGTTCATTAAGCAGTCGAAGATACATTTATGGACTGATGTGCTGTCTAGAATTCAGATGAGAAGCCGAGCTGGTGACAGGGATTACGAAGTGGTGATTGAAAAATGTGGATGTAGAATATACCATCTTATGAGAAATGCGAAATGAGTTTAGCAAAGGGGTGAAGAAAGGGTCCAATACGATGGCAACATCAAAGCGTCAGGCTGAGGAATAGGAGCCCATACGGAATTGGTGGGAGTAGCCAAGGAGTTAGCGGGAGAACCAGAGAGTTTTGTAATGGAACATATAGGGGAAGGAAGACTGAATATGGAGGCATGTTTGTAAGTATTTATGCTCTAGAGCAGGCCTGTTCGATGTGGTGTGATAATGTTTTATAATATATATTGTTCAACATGGTAGCCACCAACCAAGTATGCCTATTGTGCCATTATAAAATGGCTAGGGTGACAGAAGACCTGAAATTTTAACTTCATCTGATTTTAGTTAACTTCGATTTACATTTAGATAGCCACCTGTAGCTGGCAGCTACCCTGTGGAATAGCACAGCTATCAAGCAGTCAATTAAGATGAGGCTGGGAGGAGTCCGGGGGATTTGGAATTTGGTAAGCCGTAGAATTTAGAGTGAAAGAATGATGATTAAGTCATAGTGGACAATGGAGTGACTGGAGTTCAACGGTCAGAAATGTGAGTTCGGACTAAGAACAGTCTTTAAAGAAGTTGGCTTTGAACCGAAAATGAGATTACAGTTCCATGACATGGAGTAAGTTGAAGGACAGAAGGATAGAGAGGTTCACTGTGCCACAGAGGTGTGAAGACATTTGCTTAGCCAGTTGGCGGGGAAGTCCTGGGTGATCCGAGGGCCTTTCGAGACTTAAGCACACTTTGGTTTACAGATTATTTGATTAGGTTTAGATTAAGGTTTAAGATTAGTATCTTTTTAATTATTTGATGGTAGCAGGGGTTTGGAGGAGCTGTAGGAGGAGGAGTGGCAGGTAATGTTGGTGTGGTTTGGGAGAGGTGGAGGACATTTGGATGGGTTTTTTTTTTTTTGGTAGTTTCTATTATCTTTATAAAGAACACAAGAGAGGATTATGACTGATACTTTCCTAATCTATGATGGGAATTGTAATAACATTTCTTATTTCACAGCGTTTTTCGGTGATAAAATGCAAATATGCCACGTTTGTGCTTTAAACACTATAAAGCGTGGGGGAGGCGGAGTGAGGGGATATGGGAAATCTCTGAACCTTTTGCCTAGGTTTGCTGTGAGCCTGAAACTGCTCTCAAAGTCTACTTTGAAAAAGTGTAAAGCATTATCTAAACATTAATTGTGGGAAGGTAGTGTGGTTTCATCTAAGAAACTCAGACTTCGAAGACAGAAAATCTGGCTTTTAACTTTTAATCTCATGTCGTTTACTTACTAATTGTATGGTGAAGAGACTAGTAACTAGCTGTTTGTGTTGAGGACAGCATGAGAGTCATAGAGCCCTTTGTAAACTCTCCCTTTCTATATTGTTGTTTTCCTAATTGAGGTTTGACTGTATTTTAAAGTCTCAGGCTACATTTGTGAAGTACTTGCATTTTTTTTTTTAACCGATTGAATTTTTTCCCCCATTTTGAAAAAAGAGTCAGATACTTGCTCTTGATTATTAGACAATAAATTCACCTCTGTTATGGAGAGGTTTTCAGGCACAATGCTAAGGCGAAGCTATTTGAATGCAAGATGGAAACTTGTGATGAGTGACTATATAAATTAGAGAACTCATTGAATTCAACAGATTTTACTGTTTGCCTTCCTCCCACAAGGTATTGCACTAGAGACTTTGAAAGATTAATTTATCATTAATCTCTTAAAGATTAACAGATTCATGGTAAATAAGACAAAGTTTATTTTCTTAAATTGTTGAAGATTAGAATCTACATCAGGGCCTTAGATCTCATGATTTTGTTGTAAGAAATATGCAAATAATTGATGCATTTATGTAATGGAGTTACTAACAAAAAATATAAAAATGGATTTTTTTGAAGTCATATTGATAAACTTCAGGTAAGTTTCAAGTAATGTTTTTCTTCAGATAGGGATCGAGGAACCCAGTACAATGCTTTTCTATCTATTATTTTACACAAAGTCACAATGATATTTAGAGACTTCTAAGAAAATGCCAGGGTTGCAGATAACTACGGGCCCGTTTCCTCTGCTGAGCAAAGGTCACAGACTCCATATCTGGCTTTGTCTGCTGCCTTGCAAATGATTTTGATGGGACCTAGAGAAAGGCTGTGGGTGACTTGTCAAAAATCTACCACTCTTCTCATAAAAGTTTGTTCTGACAGATTTTTAGAGTCATATTTCTCTATGAAGAATAGTGCTTTTCATTTCCATCTCTCTTTCTCTTTTTTTTCCTCTCTTTCAGTTTGAAAAAGAGTTTACTGACCACCAAGAAACTCAGGCTCAACTGCAGAAAAAAGAGGCAAAGATTAATGAGCTTCAAGCAGAGTTACAGGCGTTTAAATCTCAGGTAAATTACCATCTACCCAGAGTGAATTTGAGTATTTAAAGCTTACCAGGGGAGCAAAAGTCATGTCATATCTTCATAGCATCAAAATGTTTACTCTTTAATTTCCCTTGTATGTTTTCATAATATTGTTTATATGTATTTCTGTTCTGCTGTGTTTATTTTTTTGAATGAATTTTGTCACTTTCTTCTATTTGCATTTTTAAGAATGTCTAAATTTTACTAACCATCCTTATGATTCATTTGGGTTTTGTTCGTAATGTCACATTTCCTAAGTAATTAAGCATAAAGGGTGAGAAAGTCTTTTTAACTTAGATTTGTCATTCATCACTGATCTTTATCCTACTACAGGAAATTATTGCTCAAGCTATTTACTTTTCAAAACCTTCAGCCTATGGGTACCTTGCAGTGAAAGATAACTTCTAGCTGAATGAGAACATTTTCTGATAATTTTTCAATTTCCAAAAGTAAACAGATTTAAAACATGACAAAAAAGAGAACAAATCTGGATTATGAAGCAGATAACTCACATACACCCTCTACACATAAAACATTTAGATAGCAAGAAATATATCATCTGCATATTTATATAGATGAAGGTAGGGAGGTAGAATATTCATAGCTAAATTTCTTCATGTAGATTTACATATAGGATGATGAGCAATAAGTATAGTGTTGCCATTTTCCTTTTATCTTAATTTATGGTTACGTTGAAAGTCTCAGGTATACTATTTTGTATATTGGTCTACTATTTCCTAAATTATTGGCAATTTTGTTTTTCTTTAAAGAGTGGGTAGTTTTGTTACAGACAGTATCTAAAGAGAGTCAAAAACATAGTTATCTGTTACTATTCAGTTTTAAGGGAAAAAATTTTTTAAAAAAAGTAAATTATTTTCACCGATCTTCTTTCTTTAGTGTACCAAAAGAAAGTACAAACATGTTTTGAACTTTTTAAAATTTTTCCCAGGTCACTCCTTATCTCTCATGTTAAAAGAAACATTTACTGCGTTTTATATTTCAGATTGAGTTTTAGACAGTGGCTGAAATATTTATGACAAGTTTTTCCTGATCTGGAAATATACATTTAAAGACTTTCTTTTTCTTTTTAATTTCTCCCAGTTGAAGGATTACTTGTAAATCTACTTTAGACAATTCCAGTTTATAAAAAACATATCTACCGTCTTTGAATATGTTGTTGCTGCATGTACTCTTATATAAAATGGGAATAAATTTACGTTTTGAAACAGATTAAATCAAAGAACCACCTATGTTTTAAATTATGGACAGTGATGACCTGTGTTAATGGCCATCAGACAAAAGCCTGGAATTAGAGCCTTAATATTGGCCACCATGTTCAGATTTGAAGAACAGCTGCTAATTCTTTCTTTAGATTAGTATATGTTTCTCATGAACTCTGTTCATTTGTCTTAAGATAACTTTTCTTTGATCAAAACTATGCTGATTATGTAGGTTATGAATAAAATATGTTCTGTTATCTGTGATTTCATCCAGTCGCTTAACAACCAAGGGTTATTAGATGCTGGGGATATAATGGTGAGCAAGGCAGTCAGTGTCTGGCCTTTTGAACAGTATATTCAGGTCAACCATACTCTATCAAATGAACTAGTCTCGAGCAGAAATCCACCATATACTTTTTAAGACGTTAATGGTTAACTATAAAATGTATATTAAGTGTGAGTATAATACACATACTTTTTTTAACATTTAAAGGACAGTGCTAGCCATCATCACAGCAACCCAGCCTAATGCTAAGTCTTCTGTATAGTTAATGTTTTTAATACAGCACATTCTTTGATTGCGGTTTCAACTTCTTTT
>NW_011888794.1:7473459-7489328 GCF_000151845.1 Pteropus vampyrus
TAGTTCAGGATTGAAGTTAGTAATTTCAGGAGACTAATCATATCACAGAAGATTATTTATCAACCCAGATCTTCTTTATGATAATCAAAATGCATCTGTTAAATTCTTGCCATGCTGTGGAAACATAAAAACAAAAGTGTCCAGTGGACGCAATTGGCTCTTTTTCACTCCTGATTTTATCTTGCTTCTCTGTGACATTGGCTGCTATAGAACAACCTTTTTTGGAGGTGGGGGAATCGCTTCTCTTATGATTCATGACCCTCTGCTTGCCTTTTCCTCTTGTCTTTAATTCATTTATCCTACACATATTTCTTCAGTGGCTTTCATCTGCCAGTCACAATATCAGGTACTGGACAGAGAGTAGTTATACAGACATAGTCACTTACCTCATGGAGTTATAATCTATTAGTGAGATAAATGCTAATGATTCCTTAAATAAATATAAAACACTTTGGATAAGTACAGGATGCTGTCAGTGTGAAACGAGTAGTCAGACCAGGCTTTCCTGAGGAAGGGGGTATGCTGGCTCAAACTGAAGGGACCGGTAGGAGGTGGCCAGGTGAAGAGGATGTTGCAAGCAGAGGGAATAGCATGTGCCAGGCCCTGGAATCCATGTAAGGTCGGCATGTACACGGAATCGTCTATGACAGTCGCTTGAAAGACCAGATCATGACATGCCTTTGTAGGTCCTATTAAGAATTTTAGATTTCTTTTTTTTACTCAAGGTCAAAGGCATGGTGTGGCAATACTATTTAAGTTGCTTTTTCTGGATCTCATTTATTTTTTACTTCTCATTTAAACACTGAGTGTTCCATAGAATTCTGTGCATAGACCTTTCCTCATGCTACATACTCTGGATGAACGTCTCTACTCCCATGGCTTCAGCTGTCACCTAGAAACTGCTGATTTTCAAATCTTCTAGACCCATATACCCATTTCCCCCATGGACACACGTCTCCATCAGGATGGCCGTAACTACCTCAAGATGGGGAATGATATTTCTGTCAATTACGTTTCTGTGAAAACAAAATTTATAATTATATTCTTAAGCTGGGAATAAACTTCACTGGAATTTTATTTTTAGGTTAAAGCACATGAAATTACTGATAGTCAATTATCTTTGGTTTAAAATAATACCTTATTTTTGAGGAAAGTGTACTTTTAAGGGTTCTGTAGAGTGTTCTCATTCATGTTCCTTATTTTTTATTATTTTATTTTATTTTTCTCTCTAGTTTGGTGCCTTGCCAGCTGACGTTACCTCTTTATCCCTGTCACAAGAAAATGGAAGCTGCCCCCCAGCGCTTCCTCCTCCGGCTCCAGCACCCTCTACTGGAAGCCTGCCGCCCCCGCCCCCTCCCCCTCCCCCTCCCCCACTCCTGCCCCCGCTGCCCTTTGGGGGTGCTGTGCCCCCACCGCCTCCCCTAGGGCTTCTCGGCGGACAGAACTCCCCTCCGCCACCCACCCTGCCATTCGGGTTAAAACCAAAGAAAGAATTTAAACCTGAAACCAACATGAGAAGACTGAACTGGTTAAAGGTAAAACAGAAATAAGTGGGAGAAAGCATACTGTTAACCTAGGTTAAAATTTAATTTTGTTTTTATTTGTATATAATTTCCAATGGGACCCCTAATCAAAGTGACGTTAAATAAATAGGCTTTTTTTTGGTTGTTTTTTAAGCATTGAGGTAAAGCCCTTTGCTGTCGACTAAGGTTTTCTGGTTTATGAACTTCGGTGGGAGTCGATGTTGTTACAGTGGGATTTTATTTGTAATTAAATTGATAATTCATCATTATTATGATTGAACCCTGTATTTCTGAAGTGTTTCACAAAAGTACATAGAAGTTAATGATCTTAGGAACGTCTTTATGTTGGTAACTATTGGGAAAGGTATTTCTGGTTGTCAGAAGCTGGTATTTAGTTAGGACACAGGAATAATGAATCCTGCAGAAACATGGTTTTCTGATCCCATAGTATTATATCCTGCCCTCGAAGATTCGTAGTGCGCACAAGCATCATTAAAGACTCTGGAGAAGCATAACTGAGAAGAAACAAACTTCATTCCATTCAGCTTCAATCCCCAACATTTTCCCTAATAACAGCTTAACCTCCTGCTGAGCTCATATTTCACTGAACACAGTTTGGAGAACAATCTTACAGAGATTACTTCATAAACATTGGCTGGCAGCTATGGGACGCTGGGTCTGAATGTAGTGATTGGGCTGGGACAGATGAAACACCCAGCTACTTATGAGTCAGTCTTCTCTCTGATTGCAGATCAGACCTCATGAAATGACTGAAAACTGTTTCTGGATAAAAGCAAATGAAAATAAGTATGAAAATGTGGATTTGCTTTGTAAACTTGAGAATACATTTTGCTGCCAACAAAAAGGTGAGTTTAACATCTTGGTTACTTGCTAATTTGAATAACATGGCCACTTTTTATATATTAACCACTAGAAAGCATTTTTTAAGAGTCCTATACATATTTTTACTTTTTTAATGGGTAAATACATGATCTAATAAAATGAAATGTTTAAAAAGTGAAAACTTTGTTATTTAGAGTATCAAATAAACAACTTTTAAAATGCAAATGATTAATACAAAACTTAAATTTTCTCTGTAGTACCTTTTGAAGATGTTCTAAATTAGATTTTCATAAAGGAGGCTATTTTCAGAGAGAATTTTGGCTCAAGAATTCCTTTTTTGTCAATGAATAATAGTAAAACGAAAAAAAGTCAACCTTTTTCTAGTCAGAATTTTACCACTATTTAATATTACAGTAACTGTCACATAGTTTAATTGAGTCATGTGGGATAGAAATCAATTTGTAGAGTATCTTGAAAGTTAGCTTGAAACAGGAGGTGTATTAGGTTTTATGATTTTTTTCATTAAAAATAATGGAATTTATTTTTCAAATTGTTTTGTGATAGCTTTTATGTGTTCAGTGTGATTTGTTTTTATAAAGAAACAATTATGTTTAAATATTATTCTTGTCTGAAAATGGAATTTATTTTATCCAATTTCATGCTGTTAATTTTAAGTATCATGGAACATTTGAATGCTATGTCTTAGATCAGGGATTACCTTTTAATTTCTGAAAAAGAACCCTTTTACCACAGGTTTATGCCACTTAACATTCCTGGCTTCACTGAGAACAGAGAGAGCTGAAGGGGAGTGATTATACTGGACAGGTGTGGTTAGGTCTGCAGATGGGAAGGCTTGGTGTAGAGAGAGAAGAATTCTTAAAATGCCTTCTGTGTACTAGGCACCATGCTAGAGGCTTTATATACCTGATTTAACTTGATTGTTACAGCAACCAAGAGATATTGGCAGATTAAAAAAAATCATTTGTATTCCTTTGACATGCTTTTTAAAACTATAATTATAAATTAGAAACTGAAAAATAATTGTAGGTTAGAAACACTAAAAGGTTATTGCAAATAAAGGTTGCTTTCTAGAAGTGGTGGTAAATGTAGTGCCTTTACCACAATTCTGAGTGCCGTTGGTCTTTTTTGTTTCGTTTTGTTTTACTGGAAAGTTTTTTGTTTTTGTTTTTTTTAATTACCGTTGACATTCACTATTATAGAGCATCGCTGATCTTGACCAAAATAGTAAAAAGGATATATTTTGATCTTTGAAAACGGGATTTTTCTTTTTCTTTCTTTTTTTTTTTTTTTTAGCAAGCTTACCCTAGGAAAACTTGTGAAGCAAGCAGATCTTAATTTTACTTTTTGATTATGCAGAATCAAAATTTTTTTTGAATAAGATTAGTGTACTCTTCAGGCAATCAAGAAAAATATATGGCAGTTAAAATGTATATTTACATGTAAAACACTTCAGAATTTCAGATTTCACAATCTGGAATTGATTAGTTTTCCCTTTGCTTTCCTAGTAGGTGGAAATGGAGGTACCTAGCAGCTATTTAAGTAATACTGCCATCCAGTTACTCTCTTTTTTCCCCCCCTGCTTTACTCTGATTACTTTCTTAATTAATGAGGCTCAAAAGGGAAACTTGTTAGCATGTCTTTAATTTAGCTGTAGTGTTAGCCCTAAATGAAATAATTGGACCTTTAAAAAATTCTTAAGTCATCTAACTTTAGCCTTGAGATTCAAGGTTACAAAATACCCATGTATTTGCTCAGTCTAATACTAGTTATAAAGGTTAAGATGTGGAAATGAGCATTTTCTGAGTGCTCCGTACTTGGCGTGCCCCTCCGACTTTGCATGTGCCGTCTCCTCTGCCCTGACTCTCTTTCATTTGACTTAGAGGCTGGCAGAGGCCTATGACTTCTATTTTCTCATCTCAGATGCTACTCTCTCTCTCTCTCTCCTGTGACAGTGGATGATATTTCCATGGTGAACAGAAAAGACGAGGAAGCCCAGGGTTGTAACCCTGGGCACTGCTAAGATTTCACGATGCCAACAGGAGACAAGCTGTGACAGTGACTGTTTTTTGGTTTGGATTTTAAAGAATAATTTGTAGAAAGTATTATTTAAAGAGCCTCAATTGTGTGTGTGTGTTTTGACATGAGTAGTAGTTAATGATTTTATTGGAAAAGGCTCCTTTCAGAAAAGCAGGATTTTGTATAGATATTTTCTAGGAAAGATCAGAAAGGAAGACAGGAGGAAGGAGTCTGGAAAGCTTAGACGAGGCTAAGGGCTGGTGGATGGATGGATGGCTGTTTGCCGTCTCTGTGTTCATGGCCTGGCTGCTGAGGCATCGGGTCCAAATTGGGACATTGACCTCTTCCCCGTGTCTGCAAAGCTTGCTTTGTGTGAATCAATTTTATAATTTCTGCAGAATTCAAGATTAAAGCTACTCACATATTTCTTGTTCAGTGTAACGTGAAAATATAGTTGCTCCCTATCCCTTAGCGAGTGGTGGGGAGTGGAGGTGTTGGCCGCTGGTTGATTTCCACCATTGGTTTGCTTCACAACTTGGCAGGAAGGACAAAGGACTCAGATTACCGAAGAAGAGTGGGTTTTTAGAGAAAAACACATACATATATACACACACACATATGTGTGTGTGTGTGTGTGTGTGTGTGTGTGTATATATATATATATATTTTTTTTTTTCCCAGTTGCTCTTTTGACTAAGAACCAGGGCATTTGTGACAACATGGATGGACCTTGCGGGCATTATGATAAATGAAATAATATGACCTCTCATATTGTGGAATCTAAAAAATACAAACAAAAAAACTCATGGATACAGATTGGTGGTTTCCAGAGGCCAGGGGTGGTAGGAGGGTAGAAATTAATTTTAAAAAAGAAGAAGAACCAGGGTTATTTTTTTGATCACAAAGGTGGATGTTCCTTCTCAGGCATTTAAAATATTAGATGCCAATCCCAGTGCTTCCTAAGTATTTGAAATAAGTAGAAAGTAAAAAGGAGCTGAATCCAGTCATTTAAAGTGAACCTTGAAATTTTCGGTCACATATTCTTTATTTTTCGTTACAAAGTGTAGCTTTTCTTTTTCATACAGAAGGCACTGCTGTAGGTTTCTGAGACTTTTAGGTTAAGGTGATTGAGTGTTAGAGGTCTCATACCCCGAGAGTTAGAAATGGAAGAGGGATGACCGATACCTACAGATCACCTGTGGTGTGCCAGTCCCCGAGCTGGCCCATCTTCGCGTTACTCTGTTTAATCTTTACCGCATCTTTGCTGATCTTTTCCTCCTGCAAAGCAGACTGACTCGCCACAATACCACCCCGCCCATAGATACTCTTGGTAAGAACTTGGACATCTCCTCTTAACTCATTTTGCCCTTCATTGTGTCTCTTCATTTTTCAGTTTGATTTTACTTATTTCATTTTTTAAACTAACCTCCCTGTGACATTTATAACATTGCTTCAACGGGAGAGTGCCTCGTGTCATATCTTAAGGAGTACAGGAACCTCTCTCTAAGCTTTCTCCCGGGATAGCAACATGTTTTTCCTGATTTAATTCAATCTTTTTTTTTTTTTTTTAATACCTTGCTATTTAAGTATCTCACTTTGATTTCCTTGCATCCCTCAGTTCTACATTTTTGAGATACATCTTAGCTTTCCGTATTTTAAATTCTTCTGCAAATAACAGGCATTTTTCCTCATCGTCTTTTTCTCATTTTTCTTCTCTGTCATTCCTCCCACTCTCTCTTTCCGATACTTGGCTAACACTATGCAAGTCAACAGATGTATGTCGAGTATACATTGTATGTCAGGCCTTGTTTTTGACACTGGGGACGCTAATGAGAAGAGCAGACTTGTGCTTGGTTCTCATGTTGCTTTTACAGTTTCAGTGAAACTCAGTTGAGTTTTTAGTCGAAACATAAGAATGATGAGTGGAACAATAAATGCCGTTTTGATTTTTTGAAAAGAACGACATATTTTATGGCCTTCAGCTTCTGTTAAGAATTAACAAGATCATAAAAGAACATTGTAATATCTCTTTGAAATTTAATCATAATATTCATATACCGAACATTTGGTATCATCAAAACAATGCTAATGACCTGTGTATTTTTTACCAGATTGGAAGCATCTGTTGGTTAATTTTTACAGGCTGTTGGAAAATGGATTAAAGTATACTAACAGGTTATTGGTGTTGGATTTATCAACTAAAATTAATATTAATTACTTTCATTATTCACAAACTGTTAACTTAATAGGGATTAAAGGGCTTTCTGAAAGTATATGAATAGGCTAATTCAGTTAGACTGATTTATTATGAAAATGTGATTCCACAATTGTTAGCTTTCTGAAGTAATCACATTTTATAACAGGTGCATCATATTTGCCTGATAGAGCCAATAAACTGGTTTATAAATATTTCTCAATTGAAGTTATGGCATATGGAAACAGTTAATGGATTACACACTTAGAAACAAATCAGGCTTAGGTTTCTGACATCATAGTCCAGTGGACCAACTATTGGGGTAGAGAGTGATTGAACTATGGATTATCTCAGGGACTTGCCCCTGTGTTCAGGATGTTGCTTTGTATAAGAAACACTAATTCTCTGTATGAACAAAAATGTATAAAAAATACTAAAATACTTCACAGGCTGACATTCAGGTGAACAATATAATTTATAACAGAGATAGGTTTCTTGGGAATGCATGTTAATAAGGAGGTGATGCCAAAATGAATGCAACGTGTCTTAAACATCTTACAGGTTTCTGAAAAGAACATTTGACAAACGCTAATTTAGGAAGATTGGAGAGAAAGTGGAGAATTAAATATTTCTCTAGGGATTTACCTTTTGGTTCTGCGTGTGGCTAAATCTCAAGAGAACTAAAGACTTAAGGAAATCATGACGTAGGTTGGGAATGTCTTGTTTTTCACCATTAGAAAATATTTCATCATTACCAATTATACTGTACCCTGTCTTGGGTTGCTGAAAGAACAGCAATTTTTTCTGAAAGCTTTTAGAGAAAGGCTATAGAAGGTGAGTTTATTTAGCCTGGACACAGGCGACTTTCAGGTCTGCAAAATGCTTCAGTTACCTGCTTAGTTACACAGCGTATCTTCAGCATGGTATAGTAAAATTGTAAAGGTCCCTGTAAGTAGGCATATTTCTTGAATATTGTACAGATGCTATAAGTAGAAAGGGGAGAGGCTTGGACTTGTGTGCATTAGGTAGGGGGAGGGTGTGTGCGCCCATAAACATACCTTTTTTTCCTTTCTCTTCCTTCACTGGAGAGAGGGATGGTGGTATTAGGGCACTGGCTTCAACTGGAGTCACTTGACAAGTGGGGGATGCGATATCCCTTTCGTGTTACTAGTTCACCTTGGTTATTTTAATTCTGGTAGCAGTTTTTGGTGGTGCACCTGTAAGCTATCATCTGTTAACAAAATTGTAAAGTCATTACATTCCATGTTATATACTTTTTTCTCTCAGGATTTCTGGCTCTATCTGGCAAATATCATGCACCTGTATCTCCTGTCTTAGTGTCTCTTTACCCAGGACATTCCCTGTTGTCTTCCGGGGTATACAATTCTCCATTTCAGGGAGCTGTTCTTTGCCATGTGTTCATTACGTTCTGTCACTCAGGACTCCCATTCATAATTAGTGCAGGGCATTATTCACCTGAACATATAAATGAATGCACTGTTTTCATCTTAAAAAAATAATTGCCAATCTAGCTCTTCACATCCCCTCTTCTCTCCCTCTCCTCCACTCCTTCCTGCTTCCCCCCGACCCATATATGACTTACTGGCTTGGAAGAGGTAGAATCACCTGGTTATGTTGTAACCATCCTGGAGTGGGGTCATGGCAGGGGCGTCATTAGGAGATGTACAGGGCCTTCGAGCTGGATTATATGCTATAGGAATTTCATATTAAATTATGTAAATTCTTTTGTAGCAGAAAAATTTCTGTGTGAAAATGACTTTATTATATGTTTTATGGCCTTGAACTTCATCAGTTAGATTTCGAAGTAATTATCTATTCATGTGTTTAGGTGAACTGGGTGTTTATTGTCCCTCCACATGAAATCATTTGGGGATCTTATGCCCTCTAACGTATTCTGTGCATTTAACACAAGCTCTCATATATTTCGTGGCATCTAAGAAGAACACCAGGTTAGAGACCTTTGGTTATCACAGCTCTAACTTGTCTAACTGCACGTTTAAAAGAATGGATATTTCAAAGTCTGACACGCTCTACTCCAGGAGTTCTTAACTTGATGTCTGTGAACTTGGATAAGGGAAAGAAAAACAACAGGGCATCATCACTTTCAGTAACCTCTAACTGAAAGTTAGCTATTCTTCAGTTGTAAATACAGGCAATAAACACAGCAGTACTTATGCCATTTCTACCCGTAAAGTTCATATATTACTTTTATATCACATTATTTCAGATACGTATATCAAAATATCATTGAAATTCATCACTACTTCAAAATTGCAATAGTTATTAGACCTGCAGCTAGATCTTGATATTTAATACATTAATAAAGAAGCATGTTTCGTTAGTTGGGTCCTCCAGGAAGCGGGTACTGAGATGTCAGAGTGCAGGAGGTTTTTTTTAGGGAGCAGGGGCTGGGTAATCATGTGAAAGGTAGGGGAAGCAGGACAGAACAGGAAGAATCTGAGGTCACGACGAAAATCTGACAAGTTCTCAGCCATGGCAGGTGGGAAGCAAGGAGCTCTGGAGCAGACAGAGGGTGCCTGTTAGGAGTCCCCAGATGGGCCCTGCGTAGCTCAGTCATTGGCTGGGGCTGCCAGGAGGGTCGTGGCCTGGGCTCACCAGCCCAGGAGGGACCCGAGGGTGCTAATAGCTTAGTTTGTCAGCTAAGTGCACTACTTGCAGCTGAGTGGAAGGTTCATTCTGAAGGGAGAGCTGAGCAGTGCATCTCCATGGCTGCCATGAGCGTTGGTACTGGTTCACGAACTGGCATGCAGTGCATTTTGGTAGCCGTGTTGGAGTATCATCGCTTCCTTTGAAATCCTATGTATTTTATGCATTTAAAAATTATTCCGAGAAGGAGTCTACTTCTCTGACTGCTGATGGGGTCCATGGCTAAAAAGGTTACGAACCCAGCTACAGCCTTTCTGATTCGTGCAGTGGTGGGAGTGGGGCCTCTGCCCAGCCTCAACTGCTGCTTATTCATATGTTTTTTTGTTTGTTTGTTTGTTTTGTTTCGTTTTTTAGTTCAAGGGTCCAATACATTATTTGTAATGAGATCTTTCATCCAACTTCGAAAAAATTCAATGGTGGTTTCAACATCAGGCCATCCATTTTGTTTTAAATCCACCGTAACAGAGTACATTTCCTAATAAAAGCATATATCAAATCTGGAAAAAATATGAAACTGCTTAATTAGACAGTAATAAAACAACAGTATTAATAAAGTTTGCCTTCTTTTTTAGCAGTTATATTTACTTCACGTATATCACTTTATTGCTCCCCAAGGCAAATACTGTGTACGTTTTATGTTTAAGAAGTTCCACTCTTCAAGCGAAGTTGGGCTAAAAGGAGCCGCCGCTCTGAACAGAATACAGATGTGACTCTGAAGCTATTGCTCCTTCTGCTATGCCACACTGCTTCCCTGATTAAAAGAAATCCTATTATGTTTTATTTAAAGTGTGCTCTTCTTTGATTTAAAATAATTTTCCTCTCATCTCCTGCCACCTTACCACTGCCCCACAGCGGTTCACCCTCATCCCAGCGATTATATTAAAGACTTTAAAAACTTGCCATTTTTTATTAGGACCACCTTTCATCATGTGGTACCTCTGTTCACTTCTGTAAGTATTTGAGCTGTAAATACTAACACCATGCTGTGGCGTGTACAGGAGAAGTGAGGGACCACAGAGTCCACCCTACAAGTAGGTGACCCCAGCTTTTACAGCTGTAGTTTTCTCCTCTATAAAAAGGGGGGAGATAATACCCATCTCATGAGGTTATTGTGAGGATTACATAATGAATATTTTTAAAGCCTCTTTTGCAGTGTCCAGCTCATTGTAGTTGCTTAGGAAATATTAGCTGAACTTAAATTTCGAGAATTCAGGCTGGTTTCTACTGGGAAGGTTTTGTATATCACCTCTGAATCTTCCAGAATTGTCACAAGTTAAATGATCTCCCTCCAGTTTTAGCCCCGCTTCAAATGAAGACTTCTAAACCATGAAACTGCTGTTAGCTGACCCATTAATAGTCACTCACGAAATCCTTCTGTAATACTGGTCTGTACCATTAACTTTAGAAAATAATAGAAATTATTCTGCATATCTTTTTTCACATTTGTGTATGTCTTAACTGTCAAATGCTTTATTAAGTTCCTGTGGAGAGGGATCTGTTGAATCAGGAATAAATGGAAAGACTTGTTTTGGGTTTTATTCCATGACATTCATGATATTTTTCTTTCTGTTTCTAAGTCATTAATGGAGCTGGTGCTCAACAAGTTTTGTGATTTTATGAAATTTAAACGCTGAACATTTTAATTTTTCTTAGTGCGATTCAGTTTTAGAGCGTTAAGCTGGTGACTTGAGAGTGATCGTGAAAAGCTCATTCAGTTCTTTATAAACTCTTACTGGTTCTTGTTAATAATTCATCATTATTTTTAACAGTTACACTTTCAAAGAATAGTGAGGATGGTAAGGATGGTTTAATATATTCATGGGACTGAGATGCATCAAGGTACAGGAAACCTTTAGTTTATACATGAGTGCCAAGTAGAGTTTATGGCCTAAATTCTCCCCAGGTTTTGCAGGAAGGTTGATAACTTAATTTTCTTAGTTTCATAGCATGCTAGCATATGGTTCAGAGGAGTAATAGTTTTATAGCCATAGGTTACTTATTTTATTTTTTTTCCTTCTAGCTTCATGGTGTAAGCTAAAGAAATTATTTCGGTGAATCTCATGCGATTGTTGAAATTCTACGATTTTTTAAATTAAGAACTTCATATGATATAGCCTAATTCTTGTTTTCTAAATTGGTGACAAATTAAAGAAATACATAAAGAAATGTCTTTAGTTTATGGCTTAATTGAAATTGAGTATTGGTATTTCTACTTGTCTAATAGCTTGTCATGTAATGGATAAGGGGGCAAAACTCGTGAAGTGGAAAGTATTTATCTCAGAATGATTTATGGCCCCCAAATCTAAGATTGGCAGAGCTTGGCATTTTACATGCTGCATTAGTGTATGTGAATCAATCTTTTCTGGCGAAGCTGTGAGGAAATTTGCCTGCAGGAAACAGTACCCAGTTTAAAGGTGATTTAAATGAGAAATTTGGTAGTGGTGGTCCCAGAGTTGGTAAACTCAACATCCCAGTGATGTCAGGACTCTAGGCAGCTTCTTATCCATTTTCTTAGCTTTCTCTCCAGTTTCAGCCTAGTTTAGCTAACGAAGATGGAAGTTGCTGTTTTGCTCACAAGTGGAGCTTTGAGGTAGTTTCCTGTTGCTGCTCTATCAAATTATTGCAGATTCAGCTGCTTAAACAACACAAATTTATTGTCTTAGAGTTCTGTGGGTTAGAAGTCTGACATGGGTCTCACTGGGCTAAAATCAAGGTGTCAGCAGGGCTCCATTCTGGAGGTTCTAGGATAGAGTTTGTGTCTTGCTTTTCCAGCTTGCTTTGGAATAATTTGTTAGAGCTGCAATAGAGAACTAATACATTCCTCAGCTTGTGACCCCCCTTCCTCTAACCTTCAACCTTCCTCTAACCTTCAAAGTCAGCAGCGGCGAGGTGAGTCCTGTAGTCCATCTCTTTCTCTGTGATGTTCTTGATCACAACTTTCTCAGACTTTGACCTAAGCCAGGAAGGATTCTTTTAAAGATTCATGTGATTAAATTGGACCACCTGGGTAATCCAGGATAATCTCCCAGTCTTAGAGTCTTTAACCTTAACCACCCCTGCAAAGTTCCTTTTTCCATGTAAGATGACCATAGACAGATGAAGACTTAGACATCTTTGGCAGAGGAAAACGAAGGGCTAGGACAACTGGATGCCATAAAACGGCAACTTTTCACCAGGTACTTGGCCCTGTTAATTTAGCTCATTAAAATTATGTCAGTTTCCTTTAGCCCTGCATTTCCTGTACAGGAATGCCATTTTAGGGTCCTGGGGCATTTGGATTTAACTTTTTAGATCATTTATTCTGTTCATTGTTTATTGAGCTTTAGATCTTTACTAATTACATTAACATATTTTTTGTTACCACAGTTAAGTACCTTTCTGGAGTTTTAGGAAAAATTCTTATATCTTTCGAAGTGCCAGGAAGGATTTATTTCCCCTTCTTCATTCAAATATGCTATATTTAATAATGTGCAACAGATATCTACTGTATGTTTTTCAGTGTGTAATACTATTTCATTTTTTTCTGGGAAATTATTAAAGTCTCATCATATGTTTTTAACACATTTTTTTTTTCAAACCATAAATACCCTCCAAAAACCTAGGATAAAGAACCACTGGCACTTAAAAACCAATTGGTTCTTGACTTTAACTTGTTATTGTGTATTTTAAGAAAGAGAGACTGGTTCTAATTTAGGAAAAGAAATGTATCGTCATATACATTATTAACTTTGGGGAGATAACTGTTTTCTATATTACCTGTTGAAAAATTTAATAGTTTCCTTACCTTAAAGTTTACTTATATTTTAAAATAGAGATTGCTACTCTTGCTTTATGTTTTTTCACAACATATTTTTATCTGAATATTTATTTTTATGCGATAGACTTTGGCAAGAAGGACCTTTTTCTGGCCCAAATAGTACTCAAATCTAATAAGCATCTACAAATGGATATGAATATATAATTTCATTCCAACCTGGAAAATATGTTATGATAATTGCATATCTTACTGGATAATTTAAAATATAATATATAAAAACTTTATTTTAATTGGAAAAATTTCATCACCGAGGGAAATCACATTTATCAAAAGATCTAATGCAACCACACTTCACACAAAATAAGCAATTTAATTCAATTGTTAGCTCTTAGTTATTTGACAGTCGACTCTTTTGTCATCATATTGCCTTAGACTCTTTCTTCCTGAAGCAGGGTTCTTCTTCCTTCTTTAATCTTCTTTTCTTTTTCAATTAGAGAACCAATTATTTTTCAGAGTTTCATAGGTCACAGTGGAACAGTTTGGTTCTCTGCTCCCGTAGCATAAGATTCAACCCACAAGAGCCAAAATAGCCAATGGGGTAATTGTTTTTAAATGAGGGACATTCGTCTTTAGAGCTTTTATGTTTCCCTGTATTAGAATTATCCCTTTTCTTTATTTTACTTCATTTAAAATCTTATCTATCTGTATAAGAGTGGATATGAACTTTTTAAATTGACCAATCATTTGTATTTCCATTATGTAATTTAGAAGATTAGCAATGTTTTCAATACCAGTAGCACGGAAAACAGCAGTTTGTATCAGCTCCAGTGTGGTCACAAGACTTTTGTAGAGTTTACTATGTGTAATATATATGTACGTATATGTATATATACACACACGTATAGAGGAAAGAATATTGTTGCATAAACCAGATAATCCAAAATTGACAAATTATTGGATTGCTGTTTTATTTTTTACCATCTTTTTTACTCAGCAGGATTGTTGAGTACAAAGAAGGTAACATGATCATCCCATGCCCACTTTTGTATCTCCAAGGTGTACTTGACCCAAAAAGCTATTTTCGTGAATGTGTTCTTGATGAATAAACATAACCTACAACCTCAGTAAACCAAAATTTCCCATTATTCTTAATTATATTAGGGTTGTCAAAAGGCCAGAACAGCTGTTGGGGGCGGGGGAGAAGAAATGGGAGAAAGGAGCTGACTTACACAGTAAAGGGAGAGAGATGAGTGTGCCCACTCAGCCTCGGTAACTGTACCTCGTTCTTACATTTCAAGCGTTAGGCCTTTGCCCCTCTTGAATGTGAAGAGGCTGAGGCTCAGGGTAATCAAAAATCTGACCTTCAGTCTGCATCCTGAGGAAGTCAGGAACTCACTCTTGCTGACTTCGTTCCTCGTGTCGTTTGCCCTCTCTCCTGTCGGGACACAGGAAGGAAGGGAGGCGGGAGAGCATGTCGGGGCATCAGGGGAAGTCTGTATGCGTTGATGTAGAAACGGCCTTGCTATCAGCTGCCCTGACTACCTGTGTAGCACAATGATATCTTCTTTATTTTGATCTTTTAAACCAGCCTTAAACCAGAAAGTCCCCAACCTTTCTGGCATCGGGGACCGGTGCTCCTAAGAGAATCTAATTCTTGATGGTCTGAGGAGCGGAGGCGCTGATGCTGGTGCCGGTGAGCGGCTGCAAATATAGATGAAGCTTCGCTCCCTCGCCTGGCGCTCACCTCGAGCGGCCTGGCTCCTAACAGGCCACGGACCAGTACCGGGCCAGGGGTTGGAGACCCCTGCTCTAAACTTTAGAAGCTATGGTAGCCATTTCATTCATTACATACTTTCTTTAAATCTTTTTTTTTTTTTTTTCTTAAATAGCTTTCATATTGTTTTCGTATATATTTCTTTTTTATGACAGTAATGCAAGCTGCTTCAGATTCATCATCCCTACTCATATCACATTTATCATATCCCACGTGTGCACACATTCTAAAGCATTCAAAAGAAAAAGGACTGCTCTGTCTGGTATTCGTACCCTTCCTCAGTCAGGCCCAACTTGTATTTCTAGCTGTATTCTCGCTGTTTTTCTGCTCTGGACAAACTACCCCAGTAACTTCGGTTGACTTTTTCACTAAATTTGGCTGTGCATTTTCTTGCCTCTCCCTGTGTCTTCATCACTTACTCGGAATGTTTTAATTTGTAGTCCCTCCACAGTCTTTATCTCCTGGGAAAATTCCCCATGGGAGCTGCGGCCGACTTACTGAGAACACATCTTTCACCAGGCGAGGCACTGGAGAACCTGCCTGGGGTCCGCCCCGGCCACCGCAGCCCAGTCTCTGCCGTCACGTGGTCGAGGCCTTTCTGTCTGTGCTGGAGAATGACGGTGCCTTTGGAAACCCTGCTCTTCCCTCCTCCTCTGCTATCTAACTTCATCTCCCACTTTCCCCTCAGTTCTTTGACTTCACCCACACTGGGCAGCTTCCATGACATCCCAGGTAGCCCAGATACAGGCCTGTCTTGGTCTCTTCTCTGCCTGGAACATTCACATTGCAGATGTCAGCTTGATTAAGTCCCTTACCTCCACCAAGTCATGACTCAAATGTCGCCGCCTCAGTGAGGCCTCTGTACTTACCTCCCAATTTAATACTGCCACATTTTCTGAGCTTCCCACCCCCATCCCAATTCTTCCTGCCTTGTTGTTATGTTTTTATATTTATCACCTAACATATCGTTTATTCCTTGTTTACGAGGTATATGTTTCTTTTTCTCTGCCTCCATTGGAATTTGAGCTCTTTTAGGAAGCAGATCTTTCATTT
>NW_011888794.1:7489378-7498863 GCF_000151845.1 Pteropus vampyrus
ACTCACTCTTGCTGACTTCGTTCCTCGTGTCGTTTGCCCTCTCTCCTGTCGGGACACAGGAAGGAAGGGAGGCGGGAGAGCATGTCGGGGCATCAGGGGAAGTCTGTATGCGTTGATGTAGAAACGGCCTTGCTATCAGCTGCCCTGACTACCTGTGTAGCACAATGATATCTTCTTTATTTTGATCTTTTAAACCAGCCTTAAACCAGAAAGTCCCCAACCTTTCTGGCATCGGGGACCGGTGCTCCTAAGAGAATCTAATTCTTGATGGTCTGAGGAGCGGAGGTGCTGATGCTGGTGCCGGGGAGCGGCTGCAAATATAGATGAAGCTTCGCTCCCTCGCCTGGCGCTCACCTCGAGCGGCCTGGCTCCTAACAGGCCACGGACCCGTACCGGGCCAGGGGTTGGAGACCCCTGCTCTAAACTTTAGAAGCTATGGTAGCCATTTCATTCATTACATACTTTCTTTAAATCTTTTTTTTTTTTTTTTCTTAAATAGCTTTCATATTGTTTTCGTATATATTTCTTTTTTATGACAGTAATGCAAGCTGCTTCAGATTCATCATCCCTACTCATATCACATTTATCATATCCCACGTGTGCACACATTCTAAAGCATTCAAAAGAAAAAGGACTGCTCTGTCTGGTATTCGTACCCTTCCTCAGTCAGGCCCAACTTGTATTTCTAGCTGTATTCTCGCTGTTTTTCTGCTCTGGACAAACTACCCCAGTAACTTCGGTTGACTTTTTCACTAAATTTGGCTGTGCATTTTCTTGCCTCTCCCTGTGTCTTCATCACTTACTCGGAATGTTTTAATTTGTAGTCCCTCCACAGTCTTTATCTCCTGGGAAAATTCCCCATGGGAGCTGCGGCCGACTTACTGAGAACACATCTTTCACCAGGCGAGGCACTGGAGAACCTGCCTGGGGTCCGCCCCGGCCACCGCAGCCCAGTCTCTGCCGTCACGTGGTCGAGGCCTTTCTGTCTGTGCTGGAGAATGACGGTGCCTTTGGAAACCCTGCTCTTCCCTCCTCCTCTGCTATCTAACTTCATCTCCCACTTTCCCCTCAGTTCTTTGACTTCACCCACACTGGGCAGCTTCCATGACATCCCAGGTAGCCCAGATACAGGCCTGTCTTGGTCTCTTCTCTGCCTGGAACATTCACATTGCAGATGTCAGCTTGATTAAGTCCCTTACCTCCACCAAGTCATGACTCAAATGTCGCCGCCTCAGTGAGGCCTCTGTACTTACCTCCCAATTTAATACTGCCACATTTTCTGAGCTTCCCACCCCCATCCCAATTCTTCCTGCCTTGTTGTTATGTTTTTATATTTATCACCTAACATATCGTTTATTCCTTGTTTACGAGGTATATGTTTCTTTTTCTCTGCCTCCATTGGAATTTGAGCTCTTTTAGGAAGCAGATCTTTCATTTGCTGAGGTCTCCCAAGCACCTAGAAGAATGCCTAGCGCATAGTGGGCACCAAATTAATGTTTGCTGAATAAATGGCCAGGTTTTCATTTCTTTAAAACAGACATGTCATAGTTTCAGCCTCCTTCAGCAAACTGTCTTTATTTTCATTTTAAGCAAATAAGAATTTCGGAAGGAGAGAATTATTATTTAAATGATCTAGATTCCAATTAACTCTGCCACTGATGACTAGCTCTGAACGAATAACACGCTCTTTTGTAAAATAGGTAAAAAAAATTCAGAGAATAATGAAGGCGGTTGAGAATGAGAAAGATTCAGGATCTAGAGTCTAAAATAATTCATTGTTTTCTGTTTTAGCAGAAAAATCAGTGTGAAAAGGAAAAAGTTTAGGTAAATTCTGCGTTATTGTTGGATGGACCTTGATGTCTGCAAAGCAGTAATAACTGTTAGCAAACAGTTTAAAGCACATTTTATAATTTTTTTCCCCTGAAAATTGTTTCTTTCTTGGGTGTCGATTATTTTGTGTGTCTGAATTGGTGTGAAATTCACATTACATACAATTAACCATCTAAAAGTGAATAATTCAGTGGCATTTAGTATGTTAACAATGTTGTGCAACCACCACCTCTAGTTATAAAACATTTTGATCAAAGTAAAACTCAGTGCCCATCAAGCAATTTCTATCCATTATCCCTTCCTCCCAGCCCTGGTAAGCACCAGTGTTTTCTGTCTTTACGAACTTATCTATTCTTGATGTTCTATCTAAATGGAATCATGCAATATGTGACCTTTTGTATCTGGCTTCTTTCACTTAGCATAACATTTTTATAGATCATCCACATGGTTGCATGTATCAGTACTACATTTCTTTTAATGGGCGAATAATATTCCATTGCATGTAAGTACTATGATTTGCTTATCCATTCTTTGTTGGACATTTGGGCTGTTTTCTCCCTTTGGATATTGTGAGTAGTGCTGCTAGGAGCGTGTGGGCATGCATTTGAATACCTGTTTTCCATTCTTTGGGACATAGAGTTAGGAGTGGAATTCATGCAGTATGGTGATTCCATATTTAGCTTCTTTTAGGAACTGCCAAGCTGCTTTCCACAATGGCTAGATTATTTTACATTTGCAACAGCGGTGTACCAATTTCTCTGTATCCTTACCAACAGTAATTTTTCTCTCTTTTTTTTCTATAGGTTTTTATTTTAAGCTTTAAACAAAGTTTACTGAAAACGATCCTTTTATAGAGGTTTGATTAGATATAGTAAAGAAAGTCAACTATGCTGACTCCTCATTATAGAGGTTAATAAAGGCTTTAATCAAGTAGAGAAACCTTAGGATACAAATGATATTATAAGAAATTTTAATGAATGGTGGTATGGGATTCAAAGGTACTATGATTGGGAAGCTAGCAATATTACATGAAAGATAAATGTGCCATAGGTTATTCTGTTTTATAACTAAATATTACAGTTGGCCCTTGAACAGCACAGATTTGAACCGCACGGGTCCACTTGGATTTTCTTCAATAAGTTTACAGTCAGTTCTCAATATCCCCGAGTTTCACATCTGTGGGTTTATCTATCCATGGACCAAAAACGGTATTTTCGGTCCACGGTTGGGAATCTGTGGATGAGGACTGACTGTATGCGTTGTTCTATGCCATTTTATATGAAGGACTTGAGCATCCACAGAGTTTGTCATCTGCAGGGATCCTGGAACCCAACCCCCTGGGGATACCAAGGATCTACTGTAGTTAAGTTTTGGGGGGTTAAAAGTTACATGCGGATTTTCAAATGCATGGGGGTGGGCGCCTCTAAACCCCATGTTGTTCAATTGTATCTATGTGTTAGTAGTTAAGCAAACATAAAATATTACTCATGGTTTTTATTAAAATTATGTAAAGATAGTTCACTTAACCATTTAAACTGCTATAATTTATTCATTGTAAAAATTATATTACAGAAAGTTTAGAAAATGGATGAAATGAAAAATACCACACTAAACTCCACTATCCTACTTGAATTTATTGTAAAATTGGGCTATATTTTCTTTTATTCTTTCCAGATTTGTTTTGTTAACAATGTTAGTAACCCTGTGTATCCAGTGAATTTCTTATTGTTTTCATACATGCTTTAATATCTTGACTGAGCATGCAGTATTGCAGCTAGTCATTATATTGCAACAATAACACATATTTGATAATGTTGATTTGAACTGAGGTGCTTAGAAAAGACCTCATGAAGGAGGTAGCTCCACTTTCCTGACCCCATGGAGACTTCATTTCTTGGCTTACGTGTCGTTTCCTTGAAGGGATGCCTTCTGTGACTTCCCAGGTTAAGATAGGTTCCTTTGTAATTCAGCCTCACATGGCTCATTATTTTTCATTCATAGCACTGGTTCATGATTCTAATAAAATTCTTATTTGTATATTTATTTAATGTCCTTTTTTCTCTTATCAGACCATAATCATTTCATGGGAAGAACTATGTCTTCTCCCTACTGTATTCCTTTCCCCAAGGCCGGTGTCTGATGCTCATTGGTGCTTAATAAGCCTGTTAGAAGGATGAGTGAATGAACACACAGCGAGCGGGAGCTGAGTATGAATGAAGTTGCTGATATTCATGTGCTTTGTGTGCTTGGGGAATATGGAGGCTTGGTTGCTAAAGAGTAATAATGGAGTGTGTTTCAGTTTCTATGGTGATGGGAGGTAGGTGGTTAACATCACTGGAAGATGAACCTGAAAGAGTTGTGTTCTTATTAGGGAGGTCTTTATATGCAAAATTTAGGCATTCAACTTTTGTTCTGTCATATACATATATATGTGTATTTAAATATTCTCTTGCAAATGTTGAAATGTTTTGAATAGGGACATAGCATGATAGAATGCTTTAACATGAAAACTTAGTATTGGGCAGCTCTGTGTTGTAGTAGGTAAAATCCAGAGGCTAGAATGCCAGTTCAGGAACTTATTACCCAGAGGACTGGTGATGGAGTCCTGAACTTAGGTTACTTCCATGGGAATGCAATAGACATGAGGGAGATTTGTGGAAGCATAATCAACCAGGTTCAGCCATTACCTGGTGGACTTTGGGAAGGATTTCAGAGCACAGGATGATTTAGATTTATAATGTGAATTAGGCTGAAAATAAATGGCATTTATTTCTATCCAGTTACCTTGAGATACTCTTATGGATCCCCACGATGGGTTATATCATGAGTTGGCAAAGCTTTTCTGTAAAGGGCCAAATAGTAAATATTTTAGTTTTTGTGGGCCATATGGTCTCACTCACGGCTACTCAACCATGCTATTTTAGACAAAAGAGCCACATATGGAAACTAAAGGTCATGGCTATGTTCCAGTAAAACTCTATTTACAAAATAATGGTGGCAGACCAGACCTGGCCCCGTTGGGCTATAGTTTGCTGAGCCCGTGGGTTATATTATGGAAGTTTTATTTCAGATTATACTATTAAATCATAGTGGATCCCAGTATGGGTGATGCGGTTATATGATTTCCTTCGACAATGATCACCAATCTGAAGTAAGACTGGAAACATGGACCATTGTATTTACTCAAGTTTGGTGATCCACCTCCCAGACATTTGTTACTAAATGTCAAATAAGCAAGACAGAGAAAGGGTATTGTAGGAACTACCCTAAGAAGTTTGATCAGGAAATCTAAGCTGGGTGGTGGGGTAGACAATGTTGTCAGGGCGAATGTCAAGGGGACACTCCAAGTACAGGGACTAGAGATTTTCAGAGCGTCATGAGCAGGCTTCTTGGACATGAGAAGAATAATGTGGAATTTTAAGTGCTATATCTTGGAATAAGACCATTCAGGAATAGGTCTAATTCTAGAGTCACATAATTGTGCAAGCAAGATGTTGAAATGAAATAATGGAAATAGAAGCAAGATTCTGATGTACAAATTAACAATGAAAAGCTTCAGCTTTGGAATCAGACTGCCTGGTGGGAATCCTGTCTGATTTTTTGACTTTGCATGAATTTTCAGTCTTTTTCCAATTAACTTCAATTTTCTCATCTGTAAAAGAGGGCTAATAGCTTCTTACAGGACTATTGAGAGACAATGTCTGTTGAACGCCTTGCATGATACTTGCTTCATATTACCTCATAAATGGCAACTATTATCGTGATTACCATATTAATTTCATTTTATTTGTATTTCATTATGGCAAAGAAGTAGAGTTAGCTGTAGAAGTTGTTATGAATGGGGCATTGGACTGGATATTCTCTAAGTTCTTTTTTTATTATATCATTCCAAGTTTCTTCAGTGATATTAATTTATGTCTCTGAATGTCCATTTTTAAAATATGATATAGGGTACCACTTATTTGAGTAATAAATAATGATGTTATGAGACTTAATGGAAAACAATTTTTATTAGAAAGATGTGAAACTCCCCTCTCTATTGGCTAGTCTTTAAGCTAGGTCATAAGTTTAGATTATGTCTGACCATACTACATCACAATTGTTTCTATTCATGAAATGGTACAGTCATCAGAGTCAGTGGTTGACATTGGTTTATTTCAAAGTAAGAAAGTGTTGAATGAATTGACAGTGGGCCATGCAGAGTTAAAGTTAGAGGAGACTACTGTTTTGTTTTGTTTTTTCCCAATGACATTTTCTTAACTTTTTTTGAAAACTGTTGAACACGAGCATATGACTATACTAATTGTAATGCATTACTGTACCCCATAATCTATGAGAGTGTTCACCTTTGCACTCTGCCTGTCCAGCTGTTGCCTTGAACAATTATCAGCAAGTTGTTATTCCGGTATGAGCTGTGTCATGCTCGAAAGTGGGATAAAAAAAATGTTAATGAACATGCATGAATGTTGGTTGATGAAGGTTAAGTGGTTGCAGATATGCTCTCTGCATTCTTTCCTGTGAATGTTCAGACTGAGGCAGTGGGTTCTGATGAGGGATTACAAACAAATGCTGCTGATTGACAGTTCTTGATTTAACATTAAAATGGCATCTAAAGGCAAATTCTATGTTTCAGCCGAATAATAGACAGTGTCATTGACCCCTGGTGCAGCTCCACACTTCATCATCAGGTTTATTTTACAATATTCATTTTTTTCTATTGTAGCAGATTTTCAAATTCTTTTATTTTGTATTACACATTATTTTACAGTTGTGCCTGGCAATGGTGATGGTATCGTTTTAAAAAAAAAAAACATAACTTGTTCATCATGTACTTATGTTTTTAGGATAATCACTTTGCAATTGTAAGTATGATCAAATTAAAATATCGTGTACAATAGCCGTTCCAGTGGACAAGCATGGGCCAGTACTCTGAGCAGCAAGCTCCTTGTCTTTATGTCCATCTCTGTGTAATTCTAAATGATGACCCAGGTGTTTTTCCAGCATTTGTTATTTGCTAATAAAAATAAGCAGTATATATAATTCTTTAGGAATTTTTTGAATTGATTTTTGCGAACATAGCATTTCATATGCTGTAGATTGAATGTGGACTTTAAATACATTTTTTTTCTTAAGAAATGACAGTTTAAGGAACAGTATTAAGTAATGTTGATGAGGCTTTTTTCTCATCATTTTTTTCCCTATTATTAATAATTCAGAACTTGGCATTCCAACTGGAAGCTGTGCTTTGTAAGTGTAAAATGTCATACAAATATTCGTTTTTAACTTATTTTAGCTGAAAGGACAACATGTAAGGATTACAGTGCTTTGCATCTTTTAACAGAAATAGAAAAAGTAGGAATGTTTATTAAATATAAAATTATAAAGTTAGTAGGAACTATAGCAATCATTTATTATTTAATAGTCAAAAAATTTGAGGACTAAACATAATAGACTTAAAATCTTTGCCAATAGAACCATCATTTGATATAACTGAGTTATTTGTTGATCATTGAGAAGTTTTTTTATATGCCCTATGGTGACAACTTTCTATAATTCACTGCATTCTTGATGTAAGATTTTAAAACAAGCCAGAGTAGTATTCTTCATTTTTTATTTTTAAATGTGTGAAGCTTGTTTGCAAAATTTAATTTACAAGTTTTCAATTTTTTCTGATAAAATTCATAATCATTATAGAAAATACTCATGTATTAGCCCTGAATTCTGAAAGAAACAGGACAGGAATACCCCCCTGTACCTCTTGGCATTGGTTTGACTTCTGTTCTATAGATCGCTATTTCCCTGCAGTAGAGGGGCCTTCTTATCGCCCAGCCCTGCAGCTTTGTCCTTAAGGACTACTTCTTGAAGTTCTGTAATCCTTGTTGTATTCAATGCTTAAATCTTAGTGCTCCTGTGGCTTTTTTGTTAGTGAGTGAAATTGGATATATAAATCATACCACCTCAAGGCTGGCTACTTCTAAATACTATGCCTAGGGCTGCAGTTATCTGCTATCAGCAAGCAAAGGCTCTGGTTTAGTTATCGAATCAGTCATGGCAAATCATGCAGCCCAGCTGACCAGCCAGCTGACAGCCAGTCACCCAAGCCACAAATAATATCAGATATCTCTGCTATGAAAAGTACTGTCCTAGCTCCTAGTATACAGTGCTGAGCAAGACAGATATAATTTCTGCCTTCATGTAGTATATTTTTAAATGGAGAAGATAGTAAATAGATTGATAGACAAAGAAAACTAACCATAGTTTTTGAATGTGTCATGAAAATAGTGAGCACAGTATGATGATAGCCAGATTGGAGAGGGTCGTCTGGAAGGCCTTGGGGGTCATGACATTTAATTGGAGGCTCAAAAGAGAAGTAGGAATTTGCCAGGCAAGGAATTGAGGGAAGAGATCTGTCTGTGTAGGAAACAGCATGGTCAGAGTTTCTCAAGGTGGAAAGAATCTGTAACCTGGGATCCATGAGAAATTCAGTGTGGCTAGAGCATGTCGTGTGAGAATGGCGGGAGACGAGGTCCGAGGTCTGGACTGTTTGAAAAAGCTGCATCTAAACAGAGATGTTTTGAAGGATGGATATACTTTTCGAAAGCAAAGAGGAAGCTAATCCTGCAGAAGGAATGGGAGGGGCAGAGGCAAAATTGGCACACTGTTGAAATGCCTGCTTGCCTAGGACACGGGAATGTGGATGATGGTGGCATTGCTGGCCTGCCAGATGGGGTGGTGGGTGGTGTTACAGACTAGAAAATGGGCTGCAATGAGCCCTTTTTTTCTAACACTCAGAAAAGTGTATTTGAAACAAATTGCTGTTAAACACAAGAGTTTTTGACTCAATTATGTATTAATAAATAGATATATTTAAATAAACTGTCAGAAATCGCATTGCGTACAAAGCATGGGTAGCAGTGGGAGTCAAATCTCTTAACTCGTCTCTCCAAATCATTACAGATCTGCTTCCTTTGTAGGATTGGTTTACGTTATATCTCAGAGATGCACTTTGGAATGACAGTTGTTGAAATAAACCCTCTTGTTCTTCAGCACCTTGTGCCGGATAAGGCTGGGAATGACTGAAGCCCTTGTCTTAGGTTTATGTGTTTTACTCAACTTTTCCTCTATATTCTATAGAAAACTTACTCTAAACTATATTTTATTTGCGTCTATTTGTATATAAATTCATATATTTACATGTAGAAATCAACTTCACGGGGGCGAGAGGAAAGGAATGGACTGCAATCCTATCCCCTGTTCATTTCCAAGGCCCACATCTAGTCCTCCTTCCTCCACGAAGATTTTCTTGAGCAATCTAGCTACATATTATGTGTTTTTTGTTTTGTTTTGTTTTGTTTTTTTCTCTGAACCTCCGTGCATCTTTTTCCTTGATTGGCCTCATTTCTCTTAGTCATTCAAAAATTTACTAATTCTTTCATAAACTCCCTTCCCGGGTTTTTGATTGGCTAGCTACCAAAAGATGCCTGAATTTTCTAAAGTTTTTCACTTTATATAGACGATGGTATTATTGGATAATTTTATCTCTGCACATCTTATTGCTCCAGTTTCAGTCGAAGTTCTTTAAGGACAGGACTCTGTGTGGCTTTTCTGAATCCTTCCGTAGATAGCTTCAGTGCCTTCTGAGCAAGTGTGTGAAT
>NW_011888794.1:7498913-7508463 GCF_000151845.1 Pteropus vampyrus
TACAAAGCATGGGTAGCAGTGGGAGTCAAATCTCTTAACTCGTCTCTCCAAATCATTACAGATCTGCTTCCTTTGTAGGATTGGTTTACGTTATATCTCAGAGATGCACTTTGGAATGACAGTTGTTGAAATAAACCCTCTTGTTCTTCAGCACCTTGTGCCGGATAAGGCTGGGAATGACTGAAGCCCTTGTCTTAGGTTTATGTGTTTTACTCAACTTTTCCTCTATATTCTATAGAAAACTTACTCTAAACTATATTTTATTTGCGTCTATTTGTATATAAATTCATATATTTACATGTAGAAATCAACTTCACGGGGGCGAGAGGAAAGGAATGGACTGCAATCCTATCCCCTGTTCATTTCCAAGGCCCACATCTAGTCCTCCTTCCTCCACGAAGATTTTCTTGAGCAATCTAGCTACATATTATGTGTTTTTTGTTTTGTTTTGTTTTGTTTTTTTCTCTGAACCTCCGTGCATCTTTTTCCTTGATTGGCCTCATTTCTCTTAGTCATTCAAAAATTTACTAATTCTTTCATAAACTCCCTTCCCGGGTTTTTGATTGGCTAGCTACCAAAAGATGCCTGAATTTTCTAAAGTTTTTCACTTTATATAGACGATGGTATTATTGGATAATTTTATCTCTGCACATCTTATTGCTCCAGTTTCAGTCGAAGTTCTTTAAGGACAGGACTCTGTGTGACTTTTCTGAATCCTTCCGTAGATAGCTTCAGTGCCTTCTGAGCAAGTGTGTGAATAAATGAATGAGTGAAAGAATGAATGAAACAACTTAAGATTGTCTTATAGTGCCAAAGGGGCTCTTGGTGGGGAGCTCCATGCTGACAGCTGTTACAGGTCCGGTGGTTGTCACTGCTCTGAAAGGCTCTTTGCCCTGGTTGTCCTCTCCAGAAAAATGGAATATGGTACAGTGAGAATGGCCTAGAATCCAGAAACTGGTTTCTAGTCTTGATCTACCACTAGATTGTTATATGGCCTTGGAGACGTCCGTGCTTCAGGCCTTGTTGCATATCTATAAAATAAGAGTTTATTTTTGCTTAACACTCCAAAAGCTACCAAAATAAACTTCAAAAACATTATGTCTAGGCTCAGTAGAAGAGAAACTGTGCTCATGGTGGTAAAGTGATCATATTTCATATAAGAGAATGTGATTACCACTTAGACACAGTTAAAAGTAGACTCAACAAAGCTTATATGCATATGAAAAATACATAAGATGTTCAGTGTAATAATTTTGATAGCAAAAGTTTAGAAACAGCTTAAATACTCATCAATAAGGAAAATAGTTAAATTATGATATTGCTAAATTATGATACCTATGATACCTATGTGATACACCACGAAGCTATTAAAAAGAATGTGATCTATACATATGAATATGGAAAAATAATCAGGGATCATTGCTTTGTGAAACAACTAAAATATAAAACAATATATGTGGTAGAAGCTCATTTGGTTAAAAAGGGGGGAAAAAACCCCTAAAACCCTAAACTGTGTATTTGTATGCCTGTATATGCATCTGTTTATATTTATATACACAGTCATACACATATTTATTTTTTACGTGTTGACTTTTAGAAGACCGCCAGGAGTAGCTTTTGTGACCATAACTATTCTTACCAATAGTTGTCTTTGTAGTGTCATGTAATAAGGTAAAGGAACCTTCATTTTATGTACTTCTATATAGTTTGAATTGTTTTACAATGAAATTTAACGATTTTTTTCTAGAGAACAGTTCCAGAGTAAAAGAGCAGTTAGCTCGAATAGTATGTTAAGTCTTTTTTTGATCTTTATTTTATGTGTGTATTGTTTAACTAGAAAGTAAAAAGGTGACTTTGTTTTAATTAACGCAAATGAATCCCCCAAATTGTAACAAGATGTGTGAGTCATTTGTTTTAAACAGTCACAGCTTAGAAATGACCTTAGCTTTCCAAAGTGAAAGAAATTTTTGTCAAGTATATTACATACAACAAGGTTCCATTAATTCAGTAAACTGCATTCAGAAAGCAATATATTTGATAGTTAATTATTCCAAATGGTGCCCATGATCAAAAGGGACACCCATTTGTAATGAAGAGAATCTGTGTAATGGTTATATCCGGAAGAATGTTTGCTCAAGTGTGAGGATAGAAGTAATTGATGAAGTGAAAAGTTGCATTTATCTTCCTCGGGCTTAGACTAGGAGCAGCTTGTGAAAAGCTGAGAAAGCATTGTGAGTATTCATGGAACTAAATAAAGAGGGCTAAATATGCAGATAAGATTTTAAATTTCTTAATTTGAGGGCGGGTATTACATAAGTCAATAGAAATGTATGTTTCATATGTGACATTTTTCTTGGGCATATGTACATACTGGGAATAAATATATATTTTTTGCAGCCCTTCTTGCCGACTTAGTCTTTAAAATTTGGCACAAAGTATTTGCTGCTAGTCTAGATTATTTTCTTACTAGAATTTCAGGGCAGTTTTATATCCAATATGGATTTCTCAATTATTATTTGAAAAGTCTAAGGTCACATACCACTTATTTCTGAAAACATGTCCACTGACCCTTTCCACACGTGCACATCCTGCATTGACCACCTGCGAAGCAGGATACCCTTGTTAGATGCACTTGCTGTGTGAACATGCCGTGCATCCATTCTTATTCTCCAGAGCTAGCCCCTCGGTGCTAAAAGACCCCTGTGAGGTAGTCTTTCAGGGGAGGTCCAGACAGGAAGCTGGGCACAGATGCCCTCTGCTCCAAACCTCCTTCGGTCCCCTTTCACTCCCTCGGCCCTTCTCCTCGCCCATTTTCATCTGGAGCGGGAGGAGGAAGGGAGCACACCCTGCGGAGTTGGGTCTAAAATCTGGTCTTATCTCCTCCGATACTCCACAAATCTTCCCTTGGCCCCAGAAGGGCTTGCTTGTCTTTTCCTGTGTCTAAGACTGTCCTTACCTTATATTCTGCGTCTTTCCTTTTCTGCCGATAGTGGGATCCTGTTCCGAGTTTTATGTAGCTAAAAATTTTGTGAATGCATTAACATTTTTTTTTTTCTTGGAAATACCCAGCTCTTGCATTTGAACCACATGGCTTTCAAGACGTTTGTCTCACTATAGATATTAGCAGAAATATAATTTTGTACTCAGCGTTGAGGAATGACCTCTTATTCTAAGCGTTATCTTTTCCCCAGAGGAAATAAATGCCATTGATCCTGAACCGGCAAGGCTATGGGGAAAATCTCAGGAAAGAAAGAAATTAATCTCCAGATATCATCTCCAGTTATTATCTGGTTCTGCTTTCTCTGCAGGGTAGAATGAATCTTAGTCATTCTGCCTTTAATTCCATTCGATTCTCATGTCATCGTATTTGCAGTTTCTCCTGATGGGCTCTGAACGGCCAAGACGGTAAGATTCCCAGGGTGAAAGAAGCGTAGGAACGGGAGTCCGGAATGCGGATCCTCCTGCCAAGTTCTTAGCCTCTCTCTCAGCTTCAGTTTTCTTATTGTAAAATGAGATTTTTATTGGATGATTTTGTACTATCCATTTTAATTGGGGAAAAAGAGATTTGAAGCTTTTAGATATTCAAGTAATCATTTGATATATGAATTTGATGTTTCTAGCATGAAGTAACATAGTCTTAAGAATACATATGTGATTTATTAAAACATTTGAAAGATTAAGAATTTTGACATGCACCAGAGAGTCCCCATTAGTAGATATTCCTAGATTTCAAAAGTGTTGTTCTGGTTAGTATTTCATTTCCTGTTCTGCACTGGCTTGTTGGTGTATGTCTTTTGAACATTAACTTTTACTGTCTGACATTTTCGTGAAGCATTTAAACTAGCGAGTTTTTAATTAATAAACTTGGATAGTTTACAGTAAGATCCTTCTCCACTAAGCTGCTAATGCTTGTCTTCCAGTGTCAGGTGGCCCAACATAACTGAAGCAATTGGGTTTGAAGTGAGATTCTCTAATAAGATTTAAGCCACTGCATTCTCATTAATGAAAGGTTTCTCCCCTTTCTCTTCCACAGAATTGTTCTGTTAAGCACTTTATTTTTTTCTTTTTAATAGCACATTTGGTTAGTATGCCAAAGCTATTATGTTTATTGGGAGGCAGGCTGGAAGACATTGGAAAGTTATGATTTTATAAAAAGCTCGTAACTTTAAATATGGACATTGGGAGGGAGGTGGAAATATTGCTTAAGTTCTTAGGAGTTTTTGTTGGGACTTGAGAGGAATATAACATGTCAAGGGATTTTGAATCCTGTCTTGGCTCAGCTGTCATTTTGCCTTGGTAAGTTGTATGCACAGGGATCCACAGCAAGGAGAGAGAAAGCACCATTTTATTGATACCGTGGCTTTTGTTTGAATGTGTCAATAGAACTTTCTGGTCTTGGGTAAATGGTTTGGGGCTGAGGCCCAGGCTGGCTTTGTCTGCAGAACCCAGTACTCTACCCACATGTCATGTGGGACAATGACCGAGGAGATGAGAAGGTCAGTTTCAATGCTGGGAAGCGTGAGGCTCTCTGAACCTCCGCCGACTCTTTAGGAAGGAATAAAAATAAAAGACGAGAGGACTACAGTCCATGCCTAACCTTTTAGAGTGAAGGGCTAAGAAGAGGTTGGGAAAAGGAGCCAAGGTCTTTCTTTCATAGAAGGGTACAATACACCCTCGCTTTCTCACGATATGTATCTCTAATGTCAGAGTACTTGACACGGGCTGCCGTATTCTTAGAAATCCGAGAGCTGGGCTGTGACATCCAAGAAACTGGACATGTGATTAGGTTCTTGAAGCACCAAGTTGCCCAGGAAGTAAAGTCCTCGTACCATTTGGATAGGTAATCCAGGGAGAAGGGCAGGAGAGGAAGGGTTCTTTAGCACCACTATTTACGCCATCAGATAAGCAGTCAAACCCATGTGTGTTTGTGTGTTAAGTATGTTGGTCAGGGAACAAGTACTGTGTCTTCCTTTGACCAGCTCTGGGGAAAGACCGGTTGCATTTTAAATGATCCCACTTTGGTCTGGTCGGAGAGTTTTGGGGTTACTTAGATCTCTATCTCTTCATTAAAAAAATATTGTCCTCATTCTTACATACATTTTCAAATCAAGAAGAGGTCAGGTTAGCATTATTAAAAAAGAGTGATTTGAAATCCAGCCTTATAAAGATCTTCTTTTAGATTTTTAAGTTGTGGTTAATTTATATAACAGAATTTTACAGTTCGAACCATTTTTATGCATACAGTTCTATGCCATTAAGTACAACTGTCACTACCACTCGTCACCACTGATACTCTGTGCCCTTTTGGCACTGACTCCCCATTCCCTTCTCTCCCAAGTAAAGATCATTTTTTGAAACATTTCCCCAATCCCAGTATAGCATGAAACCTGCTGTAACCCCTTCCCTGTAGTTGGAAGGCATACATGGGCATATGGGTTGCATGTAGGGAAGGTGATGCGCTGGAAAAATTAGGTCTGTGTGTGAGCCAGGAGTTTTATATGGTTATGTCGGATCTACACAATATGAGATTTAGCTCGAAGGGAAGATAACATAGATAAACGAGTACCAAAAACCCAGACTAATGAATATGTATTCCTAAGTTCAGATAGTCGTGTGAAAGAAATTAGCACAGAATAGTTGATTCTAGAAAACAGACTAGGCAAATAATGGAGCTCCAATTAGGGAGGCCAATAGGAGATCAGAATGATCCAGAATGCCAACTGGTGGCATTCTAAAACACAGGAATAAAGATTCAATAACTGAGAAATTGGGGAAATGATTTGAATTTTCAACTGAGTTATCAGAGATAAGAACAGAAAATCTGAGGGACAGGATAACTACTTATCAGAAAGGCTGTATAATAAAGGTTGAATTGAATTGAACTACCTAAGTATTGCCTGTGTCTCCTCTTTCTCACACACACACGCACACGCACACGCGCACGCACACACTCCCTTACACTCACTTTTTAATCAGAGATGACATATATACCCCTATATGCTAGCCCATAGGTAGAGACAAGTCCACGGTTTTTATAGTAGGGGTCAGGTACCAGAACTTCATTTTTCTAGTATCAAAACAAATGTTAATGCAACATTTGCCTAGATGTTCCACATGCTGATTGTTTTTTTTTTTGTAAAAATTCAAGATCCTGAAGATACATGCCATCATTGTAAAATTCCGCTTTGCAAAACTGAAATTCTTTCTCGGTATTTTGGAATAATGGTTATTTTGATGTCTCATTACATTTCTTCTATCAAGTTTTGGATAATCACTCTGGCCATTTCGATGAAGTCTGTTGTTTTCTTTTTCCCATATTCTAACACACTGGGGATGGTCAATTCACTATTTAATGCGATATTACTTTTTATCTGTTAATGTAATGTTTTACTTATTCTATTCTCAAGTTGCTCAGCACTGTACATACAAATATTAATTAGTTGGCTTATTAAGACTTTCCTTTCTTCAGCATGCTGGACGTCCTGAAATATCTGTGTCTTCATGTGGATTTAATCCTTTTTTTAAATTAGGAATGAATACGGAGTTCTCGTTCTTTTTATAATAGGGTTTTTTCCCCCTCTTTAGTACTTTCTCTTGTGTATGTATTAGTATGTCACTCACTAACTTTTAGAGTCTTTGCTCTGTAATTTCTTTTAGCAGATAAATATTTTTACTTTCATTTTAATTAAATTTATTGGCAATAACATTGGTCAATAAAAGTATATAGGTTTCAAGTGTGCAATTTAATAATACGTCATATGCATATTGAATTGTGTGTTCACCACCCAATGTTAAATTCCTTCCATCACCATGTATATATTTCTACTTTTTAATAGCATCAGCGGATATAGGAAGTAGGTTGCGCTGGCAAAAAATTAGTAGAAAGATTGTTTTGATAAATACGTGTATTATTCCATGACTAGGAAACAGTAACATTCAGGAAGAATTCATAGGGGGCAGGTACTTAAAATGGGGCGATCTCGAGGATACATAATTTAGTTATGATTTTATGAGAAGTTGTGATGAGCAAAGATCATGTGAGAAGTGTTCCTTTGCCTGAGTTTTTAACTCTTTCCTGATTCCTTTACTTTCCTCCCTTATATCTTTGGTCCGTTTAATCAAAGCTCATTTTAATTTGTAACTAATTATAATAGTTAATACTAAGTTTTACATGATAAACAGGCTTAACTACCTCAGGGTTATTTTTCTCTCTCGTGCACAGATAGTTAAAGTTGTTGCAGGTGTGACTTTGAAGTGTCTTGATATTTTGTTTTGAACGCCTGTTTTTCTGCTATCTAGATCTTTGGTTATGAAGGGGTGTTTACACACAAGGGGACCTCAGGGAAGTGGTTGTTTTCATTTGTAGTGGTACTACTTTTTAGATGAGCAAAATTGTTAATTTCTGTGCTTGTAAAGACTTAAGAGATCAAACAGTTTTTATAACATCTTGACTGGTTATTTCATATAAGGATAAAGAGATAAGAAAAACATACTTTTAGGTCAACTATGTAGAAATCGTTATTATTTTGCACTATATAGAATAGTTTTAAGTTTTATATAGAATATATTTTGCACTATATAGAATAGTTTTAAGTTTTATATAGAATATATTGCCAAGGCCTAGTGATCTTTTTGTACATGTAGTAATGGTTTTAAAAAAGTCTGGACACCACCCTGATGAAAGAGTATGTTAAATAGGGAAATACTTTTTCGTATCTACTGTAAGACTTCAATTGTGGAGAAAAGTCCTTCAAAACTATTTAGTTTGTGACCTTGTCCACTGAAATAGAATGTCACATAAAGGGAAATATGCATCTCTTTGCTATACTTTTGATGATTGCTGTAATTGAAATAATGTATTCCATGAAATTTTATTTAGTACTTTAGCTACTCTTCTTATGTATTATATCATTTGTAGCCTGGAATTGCCAGACAGACATCGTTTTGCTGGTAAAACACTCTGATTAGTTATGGCAGTCGTATATTAATATTTGAATAGAAAAATAGTCTGTTACCTCTGTTTGTTTTCTATGTAGTTAGGTACACAGTTATTTATTTATGTGCCTAGAAATATTAAAACTGGGTTTGACAGATCAGATATGACTAAAGCTACTTATACAATTATGCCTTTCGATACCTAAGCGTTTACTTTGACATTTTGCCAACAGGGTATTGCCTACTTAAAAAGAAATTCATTCTAAGCTTTCACTTTATTTCTATGTATCCATATCTTCTGTCTTCGAGCTACCTAAATCTTTGAAACCATATTGTCCTATCATAACCTCCAATAGCAGTAACTGTTAAAACTCTATTTTCCTGTCTTAGCCATTTGGCTCTTCTCAAATTCTGACCCTTGAGGTTCTCAGGAACATTCCATTCACACTGTGTGGCTGAATAAGTGAACCTCGTGCAAAGTGGATCACCATTTAAGAGAGGATGCTGGGTGGAACTCTAGTGTTTTGTTATTGTATTCCATAGCTTTCAGTCTTGCTTATTGTGTTCAGGACACCAAACATTTTTCTTCCCTACCCCATGACCCTTCACCTTCCCACTTACTCTCCCAGAGAACAGGTACAGCAGGGGAAAATTCCATCAAATGCAGATGTAAAGCTGGGAGAGTCGTCTTTCTCCTGTGTGCTTTGCTGCTGCAGAGTCCGTGTCCCAGAGGCTGAGTGCCCTCATCTGAGGCAGGTCACAGCCGAGCCCTTTGTGTGACCGTGGACATGCAACTCATATTCTCAGTATTTAGGTCTCCTCATGGAATGAGATTAAAACTTCATATTCAAGGGCTGTTCTGATTCTAAAGTTTGGATTCTATAAAATTTTGATATTCTTTATTAGCCTGTTAGACCCTCCATAGTTAATAAAAAAGAAAAGCTACCACAATTAATGCAAATAATCTCTAGTTTATAGATGTCTCCCTGCTTCCACTCTCACCCCATTCATTAGATGATTGTACCGAGGCCTCGGATTCATTTCCTAAATACATGATTTATGCCTGCTTTATTTCTGCAGTTGAGTTGCTTTCACTGGCTTCTCTCAGTATCATAGAGAATGCTTGTTTGATCAGGTATGCTTCCTTTTATCCTCTCAAGGCTAGTGTAATAATCTAATGAATAAAAGGTAACTTATTATAAATGTATAACATGTAAACCGTAATAGCATTTGTTCTGAATGCATACCAGGGCAAAAAAAATTGAAATGCTGTATATTTAACGAAAAAAAAAATTGACATTAAATACATTTAACCAGGAAGCACCAACAAAAATAAAATAAACAATTATTAGTAGCATTCACTGATTTAAAATACACCAGTCCTACCAGTCCTCCCTTATTCGTGGGGGCGATATGTTCCAACCCCTGGCGGATGCCCAAAACTGCTCTCAGTACTGAACCCTACCATGACAAATATCTTACAGTCCTGCACTCACCCTTCTTGTGATGACGTGAGATGATGCAAGGCCTATGTTGATGAGATGAAGTGAGGTACACAAAACAGCACGTATTTTCAAACTTAGGAATTGTTTTTTTCTGGAATTTTCCATTTCGT
>NW_011888794.1:7510280-7541218 GCF_000151845.1 Pteropus vampyrus
AGTCACTTGATATAGTGACAGTTAGTGGAAAGAATATTGGAGTCAAAGTTTGGTGATCTTCATTCTTTTATTTCATCTGTTGCTTAAAAGTTCCATTCCCTAAGCATTATTTTTCTCATCATGATTATGACGACAGTAGTAAGAGTAGGACTATTATGAGAATTATATAATAAAGTGCAACAGAGAGTGTTAAGTGCATGGCCTAGTAGAGGTTCAGTGAATGTTATTTAATTTAAAATTAAAGCTTGCTAGTTTATTTGACTTTTTAGGTGGACTAGAAAATGCTTCACAATGTGAATGGATACTGGAATTAAGAAATAAACTGATGAAAAAAATTGCAATCTGCCCTTTTCTAGGTGATAATAAGAAAACAAAATACATACATTTTCTAAAAAGTGGAAGATTGCCATTTGGTCAGGTTAAGGAAACAAAAGTCCACTGACATAAATTTTACTAGCCTTCATCTGAAAATTTTAACCAGTATAACAGCACAAAGAAAGGTTTAAATACTCAGAGTAAGGAGACAAATGTGTCATTATTTGCTGGTACTGGGAAGCCTGTGACAGTGACTGGAATAACTAACAGGATGATAACCTACCTGTATCTTCATTCCAGATTTCTCTTCTCCACATCTGTACATCCAGCTGCCTCTCGTACATGACCATGTGGATGCATAAGAGCCCCTCAAACTGAATATGTCTAAAACTGTACTGGTTTAAACCTGTTCTTCATTTGTTGCAAAATTAAACACCATCATCATCTGCTTGTTTGCTTAAAACCCGAGTGCCCCCTTCCTTCCCCAGTGGTCTGCAGGTTGCTCCAGACAGCCATACACATATACGTACATCTAACAGATGTTTATTGAGCACCTGCTATGTTCCAGGCCTTATTCTTTGTGCTAAGGATACAGTGGTGAACTTGCTTTCTAATGAGGAAAGAGAGAGAGTATCAAACTTGTGATATGTGAGGAGTAAGTGTTTTGGAAGAGAAAAAAAGGGCGAGAGCAATGATGATAAGGGAATAATACCAGGTGGAGATTGTTGAGGGACAGGTCGGAGGTAGTTTGCTATTTAATATCAGGTAGTAAGGGAAGGCTTTTCCATTAAGGTTTAACAGGACTTTTCTGCTGCGTTGTAGTGAAGAGAGTACAGATGGTCAAGCCTGAAAGTGGTTCAGGTGAGGAAGGATGGTAGCCACAAGCGGGGGAAAAGTAGTAGCTGGAGAGATGGTGAGGAGTGCTTATTTTAGTGCATATTTTGGAGTTACAACTGACCGGATTCACTGACGAATTGAATGTGGTTTTGAGGGAAATTGTAGAAAGGATGACTTTAAGCTTTTTGACTTGAGCAATTGCAACAAGAGCATTCCTCCTTTTTTTGTGTGTCGACGAAAAGGGCTGGGAAAGTAGGTGGGGAGGTGCGTGCGTGCGTGCGTGCGTGTGCGTGCGTGTGTGTGTGTGTGTGTGTGTGTGTGTGGTTTAGGTCACGATAAGCTGAGGGTGCCCACTAGACATCCAGGTAGAGATATTGGGAGTATACAGTTGGATGTTCAGGTCTGAATCCAGGCGACAAGTATGAGCTATATTCTGCTTTTGGAACTCATCCCTCATCCTCATCCCCGTGGCTTCTGCTGTGGGTGGGGGTGCCACTGACTGTCAGTCAGATTGCTGTACCTCCCTTCCATCTTGCCCTCTACCGTTACTCTTGCTACTTTTTTCAATTCATCTTCAGCCTGAGTTTTTTCTTAAAATGCAATTGTTTTTGATGTCTCTCACTTACCTAAAACTTCAGAGGCTCCTCAGTACTGGGATAAAATTCAGACACCTTAACCTGACTTAAAAAGTCTTGCGTGAACCATGCCTGATTAGTTTCTGGTGTCATTTTCTTTCTCCTACTCAATATTCTTTGCTCTTTTTAGTCTCACTTCTGTCTGAGCTCTTCAAATTCTTGCACCTTTAGACCTTCAGACACTATCTTTTCATTATCTGATCCTTCCTCTCTCTACCCCAAAACCTGTCTGTCTTTTCTCTTTCAAGCTTTTGATTAGATATCATTTATTACAGGAAGACTGTCCCTGACAATTATGGGTTAAAGGGCTCCTCTGTTCTCTTGTAGTTCTTACCAAAACATTGAAGATATATCGATGTATTGTAATCGCCACTTACCTTGCATTCACCTCTGTTGGCCCCTAAATTCTGTGAGGCCAGGATTGTCTCTATTTTGTCTAGTGTTATTTCTGTGTTGTTTAGCATAGTTCCTTTTAGTTGGTGCTTAATAAATATTATTTGAATGTGAGAACAAATAAAGTGGCTGATTATAAAACATGAATGCAAAATTGAGCAGAGTTTCTATATTTTAGCAGCAAGTAGTTAAAAAGTATAATGAGAAAAGGTAGAATTAACCACCCAGCTCCAACTATTTAAAAGTATGATTTAGACGTATTTAGGACATCCAGAACTAGCAATAAATATTCAGGTTGCCTATGAAGAATACTATGTTTAGTTGAATAATTAGACACATGTCATGTTCATGATTTGGAAGTTCGGAAATTGTCAACATGCTAACTCTCTAATCTGTTTACAAATGCCTTGTGATTCAAATCCAGTTCAATTGGATTTTATTTCGGGAGCTTTTGAATTACACTAAAGTTCATGTGGAAAAATAAATGAGTGAGAAAAGAAAATTTAGAAAGGGAAGAACAACCAATTAATAATATGTATCTTAAATCTATAGCGTTTAAGACAGAATGATAGCACAGGAGTAGTACATAGAATAATGGAACAGTGTTAGAAGCCTGGAAAAGCAAGTATACAATACAAATGTAACATAAAATCAGTTGAGAAAGGTGATAGATTATTCATTAAATGATAGAGATAATTAGTTAACAAATACTTTGGAAAATGTAAAATTTGATCTCTGTCTCACACTGTGTACCAAAACATGTAATTATAATATGCTTTTCTGATATAAAAATAATGTGCACATGAAGATGCTCTTTTTAGTTTTCCCCCCAATATTATGATTAATTTGTATATATCTAATTAAACACCTTACTCCATTGTTCTTTTGTTATCAAGATCTTAATTTCGTAAAGTGACTGACTTTGATCAGAAGTGCGGTCCATGAACACACAAGAGAGGAAAGATGACAGGATCTGTTTATTGGTTACAACTGTTCGACTCTCAAATATTGTTGACTCAAATACTGTGTAGTAACAACAGGTCATATATTATTTAACATGTTGGATTCTCTTTTTTTTTTAAATCAAGGATAAGGAGGTTAAATGCATTGGTTGATTTTAAAACACTCAAATAAAATAAGCTGAGTGTCAAAATTTGACAGTTTTTCAAAGACTTGGAAAACAAATTGCAGTCTATCTTCCAGTTTTACATGAGTTATATTTTTAAATAAGCATGGTATATCAAACAAAATGCTTCGGCGCTTATTTTCATTTAGTATTCTTAGAGCTAACTTCTTATCCTAAGTGTAAATATATATATTTTTATAATTGTGTTCTGTACACTGTGCAGAAGATCTAATTCTACTTAAGTTCTTGGCACCTGATGGTATTAGTTTCCCTAGTCTACATTAGTTTTATTTTTATTCTTTCTGCTAGACCTTCAAATATTTACTCTGAGTAGTTTTTCTAGAATAAGAGCCATCAGTGCCTATCTGAAATAGTTTAGGTCTTGGGATATCTATTATTCTAATTTTTTAGCTATGTGATTTAAAAGCTTTGTATCTTTTTTAGATTCTTTGATGATGGAAAGTTCACGCCCTGTCCTTTAGCAGCTGAATGCCTTACTGTCCCTCACATAGATTTATCCTTGGTTTTACAGAGAGAAGAGAAGAGGAAGATTTTGAAGAGAAGAAAGCTCTTAAGAAAAAAATTAAAGAACTTAAATTTCTCGATTCTAAAATTGCCCAGAACCTTTGTAAGTATCAGATTTTAATACTATTAAATTGGCAAAAACACATTGGAGGTGGTTTCTTTAAATTATTTCATTTTCTTTATGACTTTTTAAGTTGTATGTTATATTTTAGTATTTGCATAATAAATTCAAAGATAACTTTCCTTGAGGCAACTTATGGTTTAAATTCTTCAAAAGATTAATGCATATTAGAAAATAAAGCTAAGAAAAGGATTTAGAATGATGATATATCTCCCGTAACTGAAAAGAAAATCACCCTAGAAAGTCTGTTTTTTAAGTATATAAATAAGAAAAATTAAGGAATTTAGATGATGACATATTTTGAAAAAAATTGGTAGTGGATATTTCTTTTGTACCTCTGAATCTGTATTATTTGTGATCTTGATCACACACAAAGGAGTTTGGAATGTTAATAGAAATAAGGGATGATGAGTAAAATGAATTCCATTATTCCATCTGAGCAGTTCAAAGCCTTTTTTCAAAAGTACTGACTGGAAATATTTTAGATTTAATTACTATTACAGAGAACTAAATACTTAGTATTGAATTGTCTTTCTGAGTGAATTACTGTGAGAGAAGAGGGCAAATAGTTTTGCTCCTCATTTTTAACCGCATCTTAAATGCATCAAAAACAGTTCTACTTGGAACTGAGATAATATCTGTATGTATTATCTTCTGATGGTGGCAAGTGGGATGTATTGTGGAGAATCTAAAGGCATGAAGCATTAACATGGCTTTTAGTCTGCTTTTCAGTTATTACATGCCTCCAGTGAGCTTCTAGCAAGTATTGGAACAAAACAGTTCTTTGTTGAGAGGATAAAGATTCATGCTATTGATTAAAGAGGGAGTTAAGTTAGTGCAGTGTGTGTCAAAGACATCGTGGACATTACTTTTGTAGAAGTTCTGGAGCCTTCTTTCTTCGATGCCCACTGTGGCAGGGTCGTCCATTTTCTGCGGTGTAGGCCTTCCGAGACCCCGAGAACAGTGTACTGACGTGAACGCCGTTGGCCAATACACAGTTTTTTATTTCTGGCCACAAATCGATTGCGCATCCCTGCCTCTTTCAAGTTAGGTGGCAGTCATGCGACTTGCTTGGGCAATGGCAGTACAAGTGAGCTGAGGTAAGTTGTGTGTGGAAGTGTTTAAGTGCCGGTCCAAGAAGCTCCAGTGTTTTCCCTTCAGCCACAGCGGCCATTAGAGTAGTGGCCGTCATCCTGATAGGGCCCTAAGTGAGAGAGCTGCGTCTTTCAGGTGTGCGGCGGACATGTGGTCTGAAGTAGAAAGAATCATTTAGTTTTGCTTAGTGCTCAGACCACTGAAGTTAGGGGGCGCTATTACATGATACAGATGTTTCAGGGAGTTTTCCTTCTTGAAGGAACGTTGTCTTAGTTCAAAGCATTATTAGCTTGGATCATGTTGAAAAGATCTGTGCTCTGTGATCTGAAAGAGGTGATTCCTTTTGAGTCCATTTTACATGCAATTTCTTTTACAAACTTTCTCTTTAAAAATAATTAAAAATTTTTTGATTACAGCTGACATTCTGAATTGCGTGTTATGCATTAGGCCATTTTCAACTCTTCTGTGATTTTTTTCCCCTTAGTTATAGCAAATCTTTTTTACAAAAGAATTTATTCTACTCCACTATCTTGACTGGAAGTCGAGATGATTATTGGCTTGAAGAACGTCCACAACCTGCATTACAAACTCCTAGTCTTCACTCTACAGACAGCCTCATTAGGGATTCTAAAGAAATATCATTTTGAATAAAATTCTTTTTTGTATGGTCAGCCATGATAAGTTAGCCTGCATACCCATCCTGAAGTTGAATCATTGACTTGTTAGACAGAGTTCCCTGGTGTTATTTATGCATGACAGAACATGTGCTAAGTAAGATTTCAAATTTAATTGTAATAATTTATAATTACAGATTGCCTTTATGTGCTGGTTCTGTATTTGACTCTCTAATCTTCACTATGGCCCCACCACGTAGGTGGCAGTGTTGATGTTGTAGGTAGGAGGGGGTCTGGTGGGTGTAATAGTTCAATGAGTTGAATAAAATTGTTCATTTTGAAAATGGCCAATAGGTATAGGTTATATCTATTCCAGTTTAGAGATAACAAAATGACATTATCATAGAGAAGGATACTGTTCTGTCTCGTTTACTTTAGCTGGAGGATATATGTCCATTTATTTAATTGTTAAACATGTTTTGAAGTATAAGATCGAAAGGTCCAGAATTTATACTTTGTCATATTATGATGTAATCCATTCTAGGATATTCTTGCCCTTCTGATTGCAGCAAGTGCTATGATTTCAGCTTTAAGCAGCTTTAGTAGCCTTATAATCTTTACTGTAATTATAGTTCAATTCACAGCTGGTTTTTGTCTATGAAATTCAGTCTTGTGCGACACTGATTTCTGAGAATAGAGTCTTATGTTAGTGACAAAACTCTTGTCACTTAGAAATCTAAGATGATTTCTCTTAACTGAGATATTTTATAGAATACCAAGGAAAGGATCTAAAATTCACTTATTTACCTGTTATTTAAAGATGGATTAGGTTCCTTATATTTTAAATTCATAAAGGTTTTGGCAAAGACTCCGGACCCAGTATAAAAGATGGAATTCCAACCATTCTAGAGTCAAGGGATGGCTCAGGAGTTTTACCAGATTTATATGCTTTAGCAGATTTTTTGGAGTAGGTATTAGAGATATAAAGGGGAAACCCAGGAATCTACAAATGAACATAAAGCTTTAAATATTTATAAATTCCACTGAAGAAAATATGTGTGACTGGTTCCAAAATCTGCACACTTTACACTCCTTCACTGAACTCAAAGCTTCCCACGGGGTTCTATATAATCATATTTTGGAGGATAAGATGCATGTTAGTAAAAAGATTAATTTTAATGCATCTTTTGAAGACTCTAACCGAGTCTCATATTATTCTCAGTAACTTTTAAGTATTTAAAAAAGTTAAGATCTCTGCTTGTCTTCTGAATTGCGTGTTGTGCATCAGGCCATTTTCAACTCTTCTGTAATTCTTTTGACCTTAGTTATAGCAAATGTTTTCCACAAAATAATTTATTCATAAACTATTTAAAAAATATATATATATGTATATACACATAGTTCTAGCTTTCTAAATCTGTGTTTTTAATATGTATGCTATTTTAATTATAGAATAATGCCTGAAAGTAGTGGATGAACTATCTATAACTATAGAGGAAAGTAAAGGAATAAAGTATGCCTACCTGCAGAGTAAATTTTGAACGTCAAATTTTATTCAATCAGTGCTTGATTTAATTTGGGTTTCCCATTTTTGGTGTTAACTAGGAAAAGGTGTGACATACTATGGCCATTAGGCTGAATTTTGTCCGTTGCCCATTTTTTTAAAACAAGATTTTGTTGGAACTTAGCACATTTATTTACACATTGTTTATGGCTGCATTTGTGCTACAATAGCAGACTTGACAGAGTAGTTGGGACAGAGATTGTATGGCTCACAAAACCTAAAATACTTACTACATGGCCCTTTACAGAAAGCGTGTGGCAACTCCCACTCTAAGTTTATGCCTGTTCTGTGTTCTTACCAATCAGAGCTCAAGAGTTCGCACTCTGCAACACCCCCCCAACACTTGGTGTTTTACAAGGACCTAGTGTGGCTTTATTTGTTTATATATATTAAATCATGTTTGGGGTTTGTTGAGCCTCCTTGATCTGATGTTTTGTATGTCTCTATAATTCTGAAAAATTCTCTGACATTTTCTCTTCATATACACGTCTTTCCTGGTTTGTTTGTTGTGTGCGTGAGTGCATGTGTGTGTGTGCATGTACGTGTGTACATGCATGTGCGTGTGTACGTGCATGCATACTTTTCTTTTAGGATTCCAAGTAGATATTTTTTAGGTATCTTTACTAATATTCTATGTCTCATAACCTAGTATTTTTCCATCTTACAGTGTGACACATTATGCTTCTATACCTCAGTCTTTCATGTCACAAATTTTCTTGAATCCATATGTTGAGTTTGTAATTTCAGTAGTTTTATTCCTACATAGTTCTACTTTTTTTCCCTCAAATCTCTTTTTCCTTTTTAATTATGTCTTTTTTTTTCCTGCCTAGTGTTTCAAACTTTTATTTCTTTAAACAAGTATTTTCTCTCAGGATTTCTGCTTTCTTTCCTTTCAGAACAGCTGAGAAATGCACTTATGATTAAGATTAAAAATATAAATTTTTAGATATCTCTTTTTTTAGGTATCTCTCTACTTTGCCGTACTGCCTAAATAAATATAAAAGTATTATTTCTTCCTCTCTCAACTACTGTTTTATGTCTCAGAGGAATTCTGTCCTTTTGATTATTCTATTTAATGTTATATCCTCTTCTATACGTTATTGTTTCCATAGACTAGATTTCTTGAGTGAAATTTTTTCTCAGTAAATGGAATCAATAATCTTAAGGATTCTGATTAATCTTACTAAGTTTTCAGTTCAGATTATATTTTAGCAATTTGCTTACTCCTGAGGTTTAGTTTGTTACATTATTTTGGTCATGGTTTTCTTATTCTTTATTTTTTTTATTTTTAAAATTTTTCTTATTTTAACATTTTGCCCATTTTTTTACTCAGACCTCCTGGTATTCTAAATAAAGGAAAACAAATTTTGTAGCAGGTTTATCTCTCCGGCTTCTTTGCTTTTTAATTGTTTTAAGTTCTTTAATATGTTTGTTTTCCTTTTACATTGTTATATATCAATCTTTTTATTTATTTTCCATTGATTTTTATGATTAAGAAGTTCTTTAACCATAACAGCTAATTTGCCATGTTAAATTTCTTTTAGTATTCCTTTCTGTGGTTAATATTTACATTTAATTCTACAGTCATATGTAACTTGTTTTGTACATCATGTTCAGATTTAGATTGTATTCCCTCGCCATCATTATTCATTGATTGTTCTTCAAGAGCATCTATATAGTTATTACATATTTGTGCTTTCTAATGTATATTGTGGGATTATTCTTTTATAATTCCATTAATCTCCACCTATTATAATATCATTTAAATCTTTTATTCCATTTTATTCTTGGGAAAGTAAGGATCACACACACACCCATCATTTCTAGCACTATTATCCCAAATTTATGACTGTGAGTTCAGGAATGTGTGAATGAAGGTGATAATAAGAACACAGATGGTGCCTTTGTTATTCAGCTGCAGATGATACATGGTATCCTCAGAAATCTGGAATATAGCTTCACTCCAAGAAAGAAGCGGATCATATTTTCTGAGACTTACAAAAAATAGCGTTCTTATTTGAAAACACCTACCAAAAAAATGACATAAGTTCAATATATGAAAGTAGTGGGCTAGTGCCTAGTAAGTTCTGAGTATGTCCGAGAAGTGATCTGTCACTGGAGAGAAGAAACACAATAGTAGAATAAGCTTGAGAGAGGGACACCGAAAGCATTAAATCTAATGCTGTGTAAATACCCTTACATACCTTCAGTAGCTTTTGAGAAAATCATTGTGTTTTAACACTAGATGTATGAGGCATCAAAAAAAACCACACCATAATATTGGAATTCTCAGTAATAATATTTTATCCCATCTAATTCACTTGGATAGTTTTCCATGAAAATTTGTTTTCTAATATTGAATATCTAAGCTTAGTTACATGCAAAGGCTATTTCTTTGCCATAATGTTTGCAATATTTCTGAACAGAGAAGTATTTTAGTGAAAATGTTCATGCACTGTTTAGTGGTTTTCTTAAAATATTTTTTTTTTCTGAACTGTTGGATAGGGCTGGAAGATATTATATGAACTAATAAGACATGTTTAGACAAATATTAACATGCACATATTGGGGTTTTATGATGCTTTTCTTTACAGTGTGTTATTTTTATAGTGTACCAAACATATTTCAGTTTATTTTTAATCACATGAAAATTGGCATCATTCTTATGATAGGCTATTAACTAATCATTAACAATCAGCCTCGGAATCAGCATAATAATAGAGGACTGTTGTTTAAATAGTAGTTCTAAAACTGTAGAATATAAAATGTGTTAATGAAACTTTACCTTGTAGGAATTATATTAAATGTTTAAAATTGCTCATGAATTATCTTTTATTTTATAAATAGAACTACATCTCAATTTTTATTCATTATGAACCGTTTTCCCCTCCTCTTAGCCATCTTCCTGGGTTCTTTTCGGGTGCCATATGAGGAAATCAAAACAATGATATTGGAAGTGGATGAAACACAGTTGGCAGAGTCTATGATTCAGGTAAACAAACGGGCAGAGGGCTTAAGTTCCAATATTTCGTTGCAAGCTTCTCATTAAGTAGAAAACTGTAAGTGAAGCAAAATTCTTAAACCAGATCATTCAGCTGGAAAATCATTGCTGCATAATTAGTTTTAGCATAACTTCCATACTGCCAGAAGATAAAACTCTGCATCTTCTCTTAACTGCAAACTAAATATAATGCTATCAAAATGATTACATTTCAATTATTTTAAATGACTGTTTCTGAAAGTCAGATTGTTTAATTTTACACTTATGTTTTTGTTACAGTTAAGACTAATGATCTGTTAATTTAAATTTGTGTAATCCTTTTAGAATGTGTTTTTCTTAGGCTTATGTGTCTTATAACATTGTATTATTGGGAATAAAAGATTGAGATTTCTCTTCATTTAGTGTTATCTTTACTAACAACCCTTACTTGAGTCGTTTGTGCTCCTCTGAATACTGGAGATTATTTGCATAGTATTCTGAATTCATTCAGAAGGCTAAACGATCTTTTTAAATGGTATCTACTCACAGTATTATTTAAGGAATGCTAGCGTGGTACCAAAATTCCTTGCTGAATTCCACATAAAGCATCAGTAATATATATTTGATAGAATTTCAAGTTGGAGAATCAAACCAAAAATTATATAGCGAGAAGATATCTTCAGGTTACTTTTTTTTTAAAAAAAATAATGAAAAGAAAATGATGGTTTAGCAGTAAAAAGAAAACAAGGATTGTTTGCCATGTCAATGAAAAATTAAAATTATTCTAGATATTTTAATTCATCAGTAAATGGTAACCTTAGAAGTCGTTCTTGGTTTTGCCTCTCCCATCTTGTCTTCTGAATGTGGTGGTGATGTAATCCCATGAGTGATTCGTGCTGAGCTCCGAGACTCATACAGTACCTAATTCAACAACTCTTCTTTAAATGCTTTTCCTCCAGCATTTTCTTTCTACTAGAATTTTATCTTTATTATTGTTGATGATGCATGTGCCTTGCTGTTAGTAGATTCCAAGTTCCTTAAAGGAAAATTTTCTACTTAATATACGCTTGTTTTTATAATGCATTTGTTAAATGTTTACAGAGTAGCTTTTAACTTGATTACACGAACATTTTAGAGATGATCATGTGGCTTTTATTGTGTAGAGATAGAGAAACAGTTATTTGCATTTTAAATTCATGTTCAGAGAATATTCAGTTCCATGTAACTTACTAATAGTCTGGTTTTCCATTACTGCTATAACAAGTTACCCCAAATTTAGTGGCTTAAACTATCACAAATGTATTATCTTACATTTCTGTAGAACAGAAACGCAGCCTGGGCCTTCCTGTGCTAAGGTCACTGTATCGGCAGGCTCGCACTCCTTTCCAAAGGCTTTCGGGAAGAATTCCTGTCTTTGTCTTTTCTAGCTCCTCATGGCTGCCTCCTTCCCTGGCTCACGGACGTCCATCTTCTGGGCCAGCAGTGTTGTATCTCTCTGTTCCTTTCTTTCTTGGTCCTTCGCCCCTCTCACTCAATGTCCCCCTCTTCTGCTTCGAAGGACCTTTGTGGTTCCGCTGAGCTCATCCAGAGAATCCGGGGTAACTCCCTATTTTAAGGTCAGCTGGTAGAAACCTCAATTCCCTGTTGTGTAACTTCGTATTTTCATATTAAGTTCTGGGGATTAGGTGTGGACATCTTGGGTGAGGTGGGGTCATTATTCTGCCTGCCCTACTTAACTCAATGTAAAACCAGTCTCATGAATTTAAAATCTAAAACTTTAGTTTGGACATAAGCAAAGTCTTCAAATATTCATTTAAAAAAAAATCAAGAATTTCATGCTATTTGTAATTACATTTTTAAATTTTAAAATGTGTTCCTAATTATAAAGTGAAGAACTGCCTATTTCGAACTGGGCATGGAAAAAAACATTACTTTGTAAGAATCATCATTTTGGTAGGTGTTTTTCACTGTCATGATTTATTATGGAGTATCTATTTATATATAATAAGATGTCAGTATTGATGTCATTTTTCCCCTTCGTTTTTTACCGATTTACCTTCATTTGTCCCATGAGTCTTTTATTCATTTAGCAGTGTGTGTGTCTATGCATGTGTGTGTGTGCACACATGCCAGCCACATGCAGGGCACTGTATTAGGCTCCATCAAACACAGACTTTACCTTTTTGGAATTCATAGTGTGGCAAGGGAGATGACATTGAAATATATGGAATTATATTAAAAGATAGCTGATTTAGAATTGTTTTAGAACTAGATAATACGTTAGGAGAGTGCTAGGTGTGTGTATGTGTGCAGACGAGGGCACTTCAGGGTCCAGTATGGAGTGGATGTGGAAAAGGGCGGAGGGGTCGGGTCGTGTGAGTAACGTAGCGAGAGGCCATTACTCTGGCAGTAACAATACCCTGAGCTATGCAGGAGAAGCCAGGTGTGTGGGGGCAACTGCGAAGAGTTCAGTTTGAATCGGACCTTTGGATTTGTAAAGTTTATGGAGGATAAGGTCAAGGGACAGCCTAAGGGAAGTTGGGCCTGATTTTTTCTTATAAATCATGATCATTTTATTACTTTAGGAAGCAAAAATAATAAATTGAAACATTAATAAATTTCTGATGAGAGATTAAAATTTAATTATATACTACCTAAAAATATTTAAAGGAGCCACTGGATGGTCATGTAAAAAATGCTGAAGAAGTTTAGAGACCTGATGTAATAAATAACTCAAATATTATCCAGCTGTCAACTAGAATGATTAAAAGAAAAGATAAATAACCAGGTCTTTTGGTCTCAAGCAGTTTTAAGAGAAATTTCTACTTATATGGGAAAATCATATACTTGTATCGTTTGTATTCAGTTGGTGGTATTAATAGTGAATACTTTTTTTAGGGATGATGTTAAATTGCCATTTTTCATTTGTTTGTTTTTGGCCAGTCAACCAAGTTTTTGTTCAAAGATACACAGTGAGTCAAAAACTTGTTCTTTGATCTAACTACTTTGATATATATGTATAACATTTTCTAACATTATTTTTAACTAATAACACCTTTGGGAGATTTTTTTTCCTCATAAATATGTATAGCATGAAGTAGGCTTAATTTAAATTTGTACTTGAATTTGGGCTTGCACAGAATATACTGATACTATAATTTGAGATTGTGAGCACCAACCACCCCTTTTTTTTTTCTTAATTTTAATATCAGTACACTAACTGGTTATAACACTATTCTAGTCAGTTATATTTTGATACAGTATAAACTTTATCCAAGAGATTGTGTAATCATTTAAGTCCTAACAGGGAAGCATAATTATATTCCTTTGGGTGTGTTTCTCTTGTCTCAGTGTGTGACTTGGGAAAGACTGTGCATGAACAAAGGAACCAGAACAACCAAATGAACCTGTGGTTTCTGGACTGCGGATGATACAGGCAAAGGGCGTTCCGGCCATGCCACTTAAAAGTCCCTAAAGGCTCTGTATGCGTATATAATTTTATCTACAATAAAAATGTGTGTGTGTGTGTGTGTGTTGTTCTGTGTCTTCAATAACTTTTCAGATTTTCTTTCACATCAGAAAAACTACTTTGTTTTAGAGATAGCTTCATTTTTATTATTAAAAGTGTTATCATATTGGTTAAATTTTGCAAGAACTGTCATTAAAATTCTGATTTCTATTCTTTCCCTTGCCTTTTAGTAGCAATATGATCATTTCTTTTATCCCTGTGAGTGAAGTGTTAAGATATGTTTGGCTTTGCCTGAAATTTCTGCCATTTAATTCTCTAAAGCTGAAATGTAATTGATCACATTTATCCAGGTGAGAAAGCTGTTTCTTGGGTATAGGTTGAGTTCTTCTTTCTCAGTTATAAGGCTAATCAAATAAACATTCAGTAGTGCTTGATTTGAATATATAATAACTCTGGATAAAGAAGAAGAAAATTGACTACGTTCAAGATGCAGAAAATGTAGCTTAAGGATTAGTATAAGGGAGATAAAACTAAAGATTCTTTACTGATTTCCTTCCCATAGTTTATCAATAAATTTTCATAAAATTCAAGAAGCACTTTTAGTGAAGATATTGTTTTTTTGATATATATATATATACACACACACATATATATATATGTTTTTTGATTTTAATTTTTAGAACTTAATAAAGCATCTTCCTGATCAAGAGCAGTTGAACTCATTGTCTCGGTTCAAGAGTGACTATAACAACTTATGCGAACCAGAGCAGTTTGCTGTTGTGGTAAGTACCAGCTCTCAATGTTAACTCTCTTTCGAGGCAATTTTTAATAGTGTGCAAAAGATAGGAAAGAAAATGCCAAGCCTTTTCACAGCATCATTACTCACAAACTTTTAATGTCCATCTTTCTTTTAATCTAAAGATATTTATAGGAAGTTATATTGATTTAAAATATATATTGAATCTCTAGCCTTAAGTGAAGTCCAAGGAGTTTTTAAAAAGTATAAACATGTTTTTTTTACGTTCTCTATAATGTCAAAATGTAAAATGAAAACTGCACTCCTTATGACTAGAGAGTATATTTATGATTTCTTCTAGAGCTATGTATTCCAGCATATTGCAAGAGTAGCTTCAGTTTCTCATTTTCATCACTCACTTCAGTTCATCTCATATTTTAGATCTGAAATTAGAAATATCGTCCTTTTTTTTTTTTGGCAATAGGGATGAAAAGTGAATACACTTTAAACATTCTTTGAGATACCTTGATAATCATCTTGTTCCAGCCTTTTTTTCTTTTTAATCAAAGTTGGAGTCAGAAGGGGTGAGAAGACATGTCAATGTTATATATTCGCTGTGTTGCAACTTAAGAGTTTTATCAAGCTTTCTTTCTCTTTTATCATTAAATTATCATTTTGTTGTTGGTTACACTCAGATATCATCGTAAGACTTTAAAGAAGTGCTTTATTTTATATATATATGTATGTAGTTATTTCTTTTCCTCTTCAGATATCTTATGACCGACCTCCAAGGACATGATGGGATTGCATTTTATATAATTTTGAAAATTCGAGTTGACTAACTGTAAGGACTGTGTCCATGGCATATTTTGCATGTTGTAGATGTTTGCTCTTAAACTCCTTGTCTCTTCGTAAACCCATTCTCCTCAGCCCTCCCTGCAGTGCGTCCTGCTCCAAGTTCACAAAACTGAATAGAGAACAGAAGGGAAAAATCAGGTGTTTTTCTATTCAGCCTTATAATACTTATTATAAAACTGTTAACTCACTGTATTTACAAAAATGCTTTTAATTTTTTTTTTTTTTATCCGATTGTTCAGGCTACTTTTTTCCTCTTTTATCCCCCATTTCTTTGTTTGCTTCATTTTCTATTGCCTGATCACTTTGTCTTTCTCTTGATCCCTATATAATGTTCTATTTGCAATGTCTTCCATATGAGAATAAGGGAGAATTTGCATTAAAGTGTTATCACAGATTACAGTTTTGATTTTTGGCCATCTTATTTTGACTCTTGAATGAAAATCATAAAATGTAAAATTATAATTCTGAAGTATTTCCATTTACATTACATCTGAAACACATAGAAGCTTATATGAAAATGTCTACTTAACAAATAACTTTTTATGTTACATATCATCGCAAGTGATTTAAAATTATTTCTGTGTTCTAGTGATGATCACAGAAGAATGAATTCAACCTAGCAAATAATTTAGGTTTATTTAAAATAGGTATATTACAGAATAGTATACTTGAAACTTATGTAATTTTATTAACCTATGTCACCCCAATAAATTTAATAAAATGAAAAATAATTTAAAATTTTAATAATAATGATAATAATAATAATAAAATAGCCAGGTCATGCCTGTCTTTAAAAACTTGAGTTCAAATCAAAGAGCTATGAGTTAGAAGCAGGGTACTCATAGGGGATCTGAACATTAAAATATATTTCCACATACTAGTGCTAAAGGTTATAGTTTTGATTTTAAGACAGAGATGGATCACTTTCTTTTCAGGACATGTCAACTCAAACTTGACCATGAGTCTACGCATTCCATGCCAAGTCATACCTAACTGCAAATAGAATTTAATGAGGAAAGAGTAATGGTGTTGAAAAACATCTACGGACAGTATGAACAGTGCTCTGTCGTCTGTTGGTTGTGAATAGTCTATAATACGTTGTTTTAAGTTCTGGTTTGTGTAGTGTTAACATTTTAAAATATAATTGTTTAGATGAAGCAAGAAAGTTGAAGAAAAATTGAAAGCTTTTTATTTTATTTATTTTTGTCAAATAGTAATGTTTTTTGCCTTTGCCTTTTTCCATTTCAACTTTTCACCATTCCCAATGTGGCTGCCCCTACTTCTCAACCTCCCCTCCCCCCACAAAAGAGAGGGAAGCCTGCTTAAAGTTCCAAACAATACTTGAGAACTACAAAAAAAAGAATGATGGACAAAATGTGTGGAATAGTGCGGGCTGCCTGAAGTATTCTGTTCTTCTTTCTAGATTAAAAGCTCAATTTTAAATTTGCTAATTTATTGAAGAGTGGTATGTTTTTAGTTTATCAACATTGTGTAAATAGCACAATAATTTGGTGTAATTTAGGAAACTGATTCCCGTAATACTAAGTTTCATGTTTAGAGTTACAAACTTATGAAATTATGTTTGTATCGTAGATGGACTATAAACTTTGAGGTAAGGTAAACTACAGATTCCTATAAGACTTTTATCTTGTAGAAAAACATTGACATTGACTCAACCTAGATTTAAATTACTAATCAGCTCAACCTGAAAAATCACCACAGAGTCATAAATAAGCAGTCGTCAAGGGCTGAGATAGCCTTTGCACCCCTAAATAAGGCCAAAGCTTGCCTTTTCATATGTTTTGAGATCAGCTCTTTCATTTTCAGGTTCTGTAGACTGATCTTGTGATTTCTAGCATTGTTTTCATTTTAAGAAAAATCATTTAAAACTACAGTTATGTTACTTGCCTTACTTTTATTCAATTATATAAATTCATTACATTTGAATTTTGTAAATTACAGATTTTTTGGAGAGGTGTGTTTTATTTAAATATGTACCGAAACTTGATACAATAATGGATAAAGTCACTGCAGTTGTTTGCATTATGTAATGAGCTGTACTTCCTCTCAAGAATTATGTAAAATGATAAATAAAAAGCTGGGCCAGGACACTGGCATTTATTTACATTATTCCATCTTTAATAGTAAGACACTGTGCAAAAGTAACACATCGAAAATGCTAGCAACCAGAATCAATTAAAGAACAATTAGAATATGTAGGCTATGACATGTTAATTAGAATTATGTTTTACTTTCGTCACATATTTTACATACAAATTTTCAGGACTCTATGTCTTTTCGTGTTGTGTACATACAGACTGTACAGAAAGATTATGTCAATATCCATTGAATTGTATATCCTAGAAGTTTTCTTTCAACCACTAAAACATTTCATATGTCTATGTTCTCTCCAGATTTCCTGTGATAATAGAGTTTCGTATCTTTTACTTGTTTCTCCCTTGAAACTGCAAGTAAAGTTCTTAAATGCTGATACTAACTCTGTTATCACAGGAAATCTGGAAGTCGCTTTTCCTTTTTTTTCTAGTAATTCAGAATTTTAAGGTACCTTCTTGAGCTAATTCTCCTTGCTGTCCTTATGACTTGGACATTGGCTAGTTTGAGCAGGAAAGTTCTCAGGTGTCCTAGAGCTGGCCCTGACCATGCTCTGTGGCCCAGTGGCGCTAACATGGTGATGGTCAGTGGGCTGGTACCTTTTAGAATTGATATCCAGTGCTATGATTTCAAAGTCTAATAGTTTAATGCTATCAACTTGTTTTCATAGCTAATTACAGTATATATATATATAGGTCCTATGTTTTCTGGGAAATTTTGGCATGTGAAAAATAACCCCTCAAAAAATATTAACAAACTCAATGCTGAGAGATGAAGGGTTCTGGTCAGATGGTATTTTAGAAAAATGCTCTGGAATGTAGTCCATCTCTGCATCTTTTTGTATGACTTGAATAAGACATTTTACATATTGATATTATTTGTTGATATAGGTTTTGGGCAGAGTACACTGACTACTTACTGACCAATGTGCTTAATTTTAAATATTTTTTTCCCCTGGACATTCCATGATAAAACTTTTTTTGTTGAGAAGTTGGTTTATATTTGGCATGCCCCAGCCTCATGCTTTATTCAACCTAATTTTCTATCAATAAGATTAAGAAATGAAAATATATTTCTTAGAAAGTCAGTCATTAGATCAGTTACCTGTCTCTTTTCTCAGTTCCTTCCTTCCCTCTTCAGCCCCAACACCTTCTTCATCCCTCCCCCCGGCCCCTCAAATATTGCCTATTTATCAAAGGTTGGTTTCCATTGAGTAAAACCTAATTTTAGTTGTATGACTGCATTTAAAAAAAATGTGCAGTGTTTCTTTGATCAGTAAACCATTAGGTTAAATCACTGCTCACAGCGGCTTGTTTTTACTGTGTGAGAAATAAGATATGTAAATATTCAGTGGGTTCAGAAGATTAGCTAAAGTTTGGAAAGAGGCCTAAAAATTTGCATTTGAAGCTTGGTGCACTATTCTCTCTGATTAAAAATTCTAGATTTTTGAGTATTTGTCTCTATATTATTTAATTCTTTTAAGCTGCCTGTTCTTCAAAGTAATCAAAACATTTATAGAAAAGTTGGATTGAACAAATGTCCTGCTTGTGTGTTGTATTTTTATGTGCCACCATTTGGTGTCACTGTAGGGCAGGGCTTTTCAACTTCGTGTACTAGAGGCCTCCAGTTTTTTTTTTGTTTTTTTTTTTAATCAAAAATGTTATGGGAAGTTCATGCATATTTCCCTGCATTAAAAATGCCTTGTTTTAAGAAGTACACGCTAATATTCTTGTTGTAAAACATTCAAGTAACATATAAAAATATTGAATACGATGCGGAAGTTTGTCTCCCACTACCCCCACTGCATTTCATACAAATTATTATTTTGTTGGACTTCCAGTCTTATTTCTTTGTATTTAAGAATTATGCATATTCATATGCACATTTAAAAAATACATTGTTCTGAAACTTTTCCACCATAAAATATATTTTGTAGATTTTTAGTTTTATAATGTAGTGGTTTTAAATTCTCCTGTGGAGTTTCATGGTCCATGCTATTGCTTTTTCTTTTAACTATTCTCTTAATGAAGGATGGTTTATTTTTGCTTTCCTCAGGATTTTAACAAGTAATTCTGCATACATCTTTGTATATGTATTCGAAGGCTGCGTGCCCTAGAAATTAATGAATGTAGACTCTGGGTTTAAATCCTAGACCGATCTTACTAGCTGTTTGATCTTGGGTAGTTACTCATTTTTCTGTACATCAATTTCCTCATTGAAATGGGACTACATTACTTTCCTGTTGCTGCTATAACCAATTACCACAAAATTAGTGGCTAAAACAGCAAGTTTAATTCTGGAAATCGGAAGTCCAAAGTGGGCCTTCAGCACTGCATTCCCACTGCAGGCTGTGGGAGGGAGTTATTTCCTTGCTTTTTCCGGCTTCTAGAGGCTGCTCTCATTCCTTGGCTGATGGTCCAGCATCAGTCCGATTTCTGCTTTTGTCATCTCATCTCCTTCTCTGACCTTCTCCTAACTTCTTATAAGGATCCTGTGATTATATCAGGTCTACCTGGTAATCCAGGGTAATTTCCCCATCTCAAAATCCTTGATTTAATCACCTCTGAAAGGTCCCTCTTGCCTTTTAACATATTCAAAAGTTTGGGGCATTAGTACTTGACCATGGTTGGTGGGTCATGGGGACAATAATAGTGCCTACCTCCACTGCACTGTCCTGAGTGTTAAATAGATCGATATAATGAATACATGTAAATCATCTTGAGCTCATAAACTCTTTGAAAACGTTAGCTTTTGTTATTAATATTATTATTGCTTTAGGAAAGAGTCTTAGAATTGATAGGTCGAAGGTATTTTTAATCTTGGTAGTTACAGCCAAATTTCTTTTCCAGGAGGCGTGTCAGTTTATACTTTTATGAACAATATATATGAAGATTCTTTTTCTTACACCATCACCAATCCTTAATATTATCTTTTTTCACTTGGTGATTTTTTTTTTAACTTTATATTTCTTGGTCATTAAATAAGATTGAAGCAATTATTATATATTTATTGGTTATTTATCTTTCTTTTTAAAATTGCCGATTATTTACTTTCCTATGACCTTTTTTTATAATTTATTAGAGCTGCTTATTTAATCTGTATGATACTCCTATGTAAATATTTGCAATTTTTCTTATTGCTGCTCAGTTGTTTTTCTGCTTTTATAAATGGTATCTGCTGTACCTTGCATTTTTGAAGTTTGGTTTTAGAACTTCTTATAAGAAGTGAAATGAGATAAAGACCCCTCTTACTCACTCAATGATAGGAATATATTCTGTATTTAGGGAAAGCTTGATCCAAAATTCTTAGAACAGCATTAGGCCTTAAAAAACAAATACACAACTTTATCGAGGCATAATAGACATATTTCTGTCGAAAGCACAAATTTAAAATTATAGAATTTGATTAATTTTGACATATGAATACATCCATAAAACCATCACCATCATCAAGATAATGAATGTACCTATCACCCCCAAATGTTTCCTCAGGTCTCTCTGTAATCCTCCATTTCCCTACCAGCCATCCAGCATGAGTCTCTGATGAACCAATTCCTGCCGTCCCCTCTTACCTCTTGTCTTGCTTTTTCCCCCTGTGCTTCATCTTTCTTTCCTCCAGAGCTTTCTGTGTACCATACTGAGGCCTGTCATAATGCCCTGTGCATATCTCTAAATGGCTCTTACTACCCTGGAACATAAGTGTTACTTCACATGTCACAGTCTTCATTTCTGCTCATAAATTTTGGATGGGCTGGTGTATATCATGCTCATCTTTATGTTACCAGCACATGGCACATCGTTCAGCACATGGTGGCCTCGTGATAATGGCTAATTGAATACATGAAATAAGGAAGAGATGAACAGAAAGGAGGGAAAATAGATAGCCAAAACAAAAAAATAAAAACAAAGTTTGAAAAACTTTTTTAAGATTTTTTTTTTTTTTTTTTTTTAAGGGAAGCTTAAGGTTCACAGCAAACTTGGGGAGGTATGGAGATTTCCCATATACCTCCTCCCCTCCCACACATGTGTAGCCTCTCTGATTATCAATATCTCTCACCAGAGTGATACATTTATTACAATTGATGAACCTGTGTTGACACATCTTAATCACCCAGAGTCCATAGTTAGAGTTCACTCTTGGTGTTATACATTTCATGGATTTGGACAAATGTATAATGATGTGTATCTGTCATTGTGGTATTATAAATTGCCTTTTAAAATAAAAATGTTGATTATTTTTTAGATAATTATTTTAATTTTGTTAAATTGAATCTCTAGATAATGACTTCTTTGTGTGTCAAAATGGGCTGATTCAAAGTAAACCACATAACCAACCCTTTTGATCATAAGAATCTGAATTCACACTTTGAAAAAAATTAGAACTTAACCACCCTCTGAGATTTGCTACCTAACTTGTATTCTTATCAATGTTTTATTTTTCTTCTGATATCACACCTACATTGGACTTTTTCCTTGATCCTCTTTTAACTCAGAAGGCCATTTTGTGTGTGAATACTCAGGGTACCCTATACGATACTTCTTTTGATCTCAATGATTTTATCTTCTAAAAAATGTTGAGAAAATTGTGATTCGGTATAAGAATGATGGTTTATTGAAACCCCTTCAGAAAAGACTGATCACAATAGGTAAAGAACCTGAAAGAATATTTCTACTGAACCGTTGCTTTCCCAAACTAAATATCTTCAAGTCTTTCTTTCATTCTTTAGGTGTTATTCCAAGTGCATTGCAAATGTCCAGATACAAAATCAATCACGTTTAGCAGTTGTCACTTTAAAACTTATCAAAGGATATGGAGTTAGTTAGTATGATACAATTTCTTCAAGAACTCATTTTGGCTTCTTGTAATTACTTCTTCTTTTTCTCTTTAATAATTCATCTTCAGTCCTGTCTGTCAATGACAAATCTTGCCAGTCTCTCATCCTACTGCTGCTTTTTGGTACCTGTCCAGTTGTCCAAGGTCCCTCAAATTTCACGATGTTTTAGACAGCACTTTGGCAATCTCGCCTGCAAATCTTGCGGTACCCAGGGAGGACATTTGTTTAGAATAATAAACTCTTATAACTGTATTCATGCTATTTAAATCTTAGAGGTCTGCTTCTCTTAAGATCACAAGCATTCAGCTGTTGTTCAGTTATTCTTGTCACATTGCTTTGCAACCTTCTTGACATGCTTCTACCAAGATCCAAGATTTAATATAGGCTCACTAGCACAGATGGTTTTTCTTTCACCTAGTTCAGGGCTTATTAATTTAGCTTGCTTTCAATTATGATTGATTTGTAGCCTGAAATTCTTCAGACATTTATTACTTCTATCGTTTTTCTTATGATTCGATTTCTGCCTTTCATCTTCTTTAGTCTAAGTTAAAATAGTCACGATGCCATTTTAATTTTTAATTAAACTTATTGAAATTTTGTTGGTATAAGTAGTTAAAAATCACTTGTCAGCTGAAAGGTATTTTTACCTTGCCCATCTTATTATTTTCTTGGAAGATCTTTTCTCTCACAGATTTCTTCTTAATTCTTTCTGCTCATGATACAATGAGGTAAATGTTGGCAAAACTCTTAAAGGCCATTTACATCTTTTCTTTACATGTTTAACAGGTAGTGTAAAATAATATATGGCAGATTTATCAATGCGACCAAATATAATGAAATTCACAGAAAATATGAAGTTCACAAAAAAAGTACAGGTTTTTTTTATGGTCATATTTAACATTGGCTCCACTGCTGATAAATTGAGTATATGTAAGAACTGTTCTGATATTGATTTGGCCTCTCAGTAGATGATTCCAAGGAAATGGCTTCAGGCAGCAGCTTTTCTGCTAGTGGTTGGCCTCAGCCTTTTGGTGCTTCAGAGGCTTGGATTGCCAGTTATTGTATGGACGAGTCGAGACCTTGAGTTTATATTGATAACTGCAGCGCTGTCTGGTACGTTTCATTGGACTACCTTGTCTCCTTGGTTTAGCAATGATTCATTCATTGGTTCGACAGATGTTTGTTAACACCTACTGTGTGCTGGGCATTTTTCCAGGTTCTGAGATAACTGCAGTGAGCGTGTTTCCTACTCCTTATTGGTCTTACGTTTTAGTTGAGGACAGAAACAATGAACACATAATCAAAACTATAATGTAATCATGTGATATCAAGTAATGCATACTCTTCAGGAAATGGGGTGAGGGCGGTGTTACGTGTGTGATTAACATGACTGGGGAAGGCCTCTCTGAAGAGGTAATATTTGAGCAGAAGCCTAAGGGACTTTAGTTAGCTCCGTGGATATCTTGGGGAAGCGTTTTATAGACAGAGGAGACCGCAAGCACCAAGGCTTCGAGGGACAGGTGAGTTTGGTACAGTTGAGGCCGGTGGCTGTGGCACAGTGAATGAGGGGGAGCGGTAGGAGGTGACATTAGAAAGGCCACCAAGGCCATGAAGCCATGGTGTGAGGCTTGTGGACTTTATTCTGAGAAAGCCATTGGAGGAGCATTTTAAACAGTGAAATAATGCTTTAGGAGTATTATTCTGGTAGCTACGTGAAGAATAGATTGTGGGGTGGGGCCATAAATTGAAGCCAATGGACTGCTGGCATGCCGTTACAATGATCTAGTAATTAAGGTGAGAAGTAGGGCTGGCTTGACAGGCTTGATGTCATTACCACAGTTGATAAGTGGTCAGATTCCAGAAAATTTTGAAGGTAGGGAAGCAAGATTTCTGATGGATTGAATATAGGAGTGTGGGAGGAGTCACCGATGACTCCAAGGCTCTTGCTTGGCCCACGCACTTAGAAAGATAAGAGATTTTATTCACAGAGATGAGGGAAAGATTTGCCGAAGGAGCAGACTCTCGGAGGGAAGACCACGTATCATGTTTGTAGACATCCAAGAAGGCCTATGAAGTATGCAGCTGGGACGTAAGCTGGAAGTTCAGTGCTGGATGTAGAAATTTGGGAGCCAGTCTCATACAGGTGCCATGTAGAGCTGTGAGACTGAACGAGATCACCAAGGGAATGAATTAGAAATGTAACATGGGCGGCAGAGAAGGGCAAGGTGCAATATGCAAACTTTACTGTTTTTCTCTATCCTCTCTCTAGAGAGGGACTCATCATCAGCAAGGTTTTGTTTGTTTTCGCTGCTGGTTACCACCTCTCTGAGGAAAATTGTGATCCATGGTCTAGGGAATTGTCCAAGGTGATTTTATAATATGACACTATTGCAGTTGGTTTCAAAAACTAAGCATGAGCTGGGGTGAAAGGGCTATTTGGCACTTGTAGGATGTAATTCATCAGGGACCTTTGGAAAGAAGCTAGTAGTCATGAGAATTGTGGTCATGTGAGTAGGTGTGCCTGTGAAAAAAAAGAAAAAAACTACTTTTGCTTCCAAACTTTGCCCTTGTATGAAAAAAAAAAAAAAAGAATCTCTAATACATCATAATAATAAGTATATAATGCCTATATTATGACCTAAGATAAAGTTAAAATGCCAAAAATGTGCAGGCTTGTTCCTTGATAAAATAACTCTCGTTTAATCAAGGGGTTGAGTTCATTTAGTTCAAATCTACATCAAAATAGTAATATCAAATCTTGCCATTAAGGGGAAAAATCACTCACACACTAGCAATTGTGTTCTCTTCGGAGTGGGAGGATAAATGGAATTGAACTCTGAATGAATTCTCTTATGAGCTTTGTTACCCTTGTTCCCTTGAAATTAGTAGAATGTCAGCTATATTAAATAACTCTGCAATTCTTTAATTTATTAGAACTAATAAAAACACAGCATGATCAGAATAATACACGATTTCGTTGAGTTGCTAACTCTAGCATGTTTCTCAAAAAGCTTGCATTTTCAACTGTGATTTATCTCGATCTTCCCCACTTTTTTTCCACTTTGTGGTAAAAGGCACACAATTTTGCTTGTATTTCATATAACATGCATGTAAAATGTGTGAAAGAATTTGATCTTGAGAAATAGCACCCATGATGGCAGGTATTCTCTTGGGTGTCAGTGAATCCCACATGTCCTGGACAGCACCTGACTTATAAACGTGCCCAGTAACTATCTGACACATGAATAAATAACCTTCCCTACAGCTTTTCCTAAATACTGAAAAGCTGTAACTATTTAGCTCTCAGCTTACTGAGGTTTGCCATGCAGTATGTTCCTAAGTGAAACATGAATCTGGTTTAAAACAACTTCTCGGTGTTTTCAGATTCCTTCAACCATCCTTCATTGCATTTCTAGTCTAATTAGACAGACCCAGGTTTGAATTCTTAATTTACCATACACGAGGTATGAAACTTCGGGACAAGTTTCTTAACACCTCTGTTTCATTTTCTTTATTTTCAAAATGTCTGCGAATTTAGAACCTGTCTCCTTCAATTGGGGCGAGACTTAAAGGAGAGCATGCACGTGTGTAGTCAAGAGCGAGTAAGTGCCCAGTTATGGTAGCTGCTGTCATTATCATCGTATTTTTATTTCAAATGTTTGTTTGTTTGTTTGTTTGTTTGTTTTCCCTTATCAGGCGAGATCCAGTTCAGGACCTACTTGAGGAGCCTTTTCCTACTTTTTACACTTAGAATTTTATCTCACTGGTCTCTGATCCTCTAACGTGTTCTTTGCGTGCACCTTTGCTCCCGTCGCTGCCTTACTAGTTACTGTCTTAGTGTGTGGACAACCTCACGATCCCAGAGCCAACACATGTCCTTTCATTTCTTGTCTTGAACGCTCTCGAGCTGTGGTCAGCATTCACCCTATTAGTGTTGTCCACTTTCTTATTCTCTCTTCTGTCTTGTGCTTTTTTTCTGACTTCTTCCTTGGCACTTTTCCCATTTCTTATAACATTTAAATAAGCGTCTTATTCAGATTCTGTTCTCTATTTTCTTTTCATACCCTCGTCTTTTTCCATGATTTTATCTGCCTCACATTTATTAATGACTCCTTTTGAACATCTTCCAAACTTTTTGCAATTCGACTTTTAAATATACACAATTTAATGCCACACAAAGCAGCCAAGGGGATGAGTCAGGAACATGACATAAAAATAAGTACTGACACATGAACTTTTAAGTTATCAATTCTGGCCTCCAGATCTCATGTTGAGACATGGCGCTAGAGTGTTTATTATCTGTTCATGGGAATAACCTTCAAGAGTATGAGACAAATCACTGAAAAACTGATTAGGATAAGCTTTTCTTCTAACATGAGTTGCACACATTGGAACCAGATATGTGAACTTAAAAGCCTTCTACCTCTAGATCTTTGACGAGGTAAACCCAGCTGAGGTTCTGAGCCATAGGAATCCTCTGAATGAAAATCATCCAACTGCAGACAATAATAGTTTGATAATTATTATGGAAAGTGTACTAAAGGACAAAAACTAAACAAAACCCCGCAAATTTATTTTAACTATCTGAGATATTACAAAACAGCAGGTTAGCCTTCCACTTGTAAATCATGTCATGCAGTGGAGTAGCTGGAGGAGATTAAAATCTAACTACATTAGTTTAGTCTGATTATCTTTTTCATGTGGTAGCTGAGACTTGTTTTACTTAGATGATGAAGGTTTGGGTAAGAGGAGCAGGCAGGGAGGGAGATTAATTTTGAAGTTTCAGGTCAATGACATAAGTACTGTACCAAACAAGCAACTGTAGGAACAGCCAAGTAATTATATGCCAGTGACATCATCTGACGTCTGTATAGTGATGGACAGTTTGCATAGAATGTTTGTATACATTTATCTGCCGGTAGAAACAAGAACCCCCACACCACATAAACAGAAGAGAAGGATTCAAAGTCAAGATCTGAGTCTGCATTCTATGTTTTACTTTGTTTCTACCACACTCTTATTTCTAGGTGTAAGACTCTTGATCTCTTGGCAAAGAAGCAGCTGTTTGTAGGAGGTGGAGAAGAGGCCAATGAATGCAAAGGGAAAGATTTTACAAGATACTTTAGCTGACAGTGTGTTTTTGCTCAGGATGAGTCCTACTCCTGCTTTCCTTTGCAGAAACCCAATATTAAGCTTTTTTTTTTTTTTTAAAAAAATCTCCAGAAACTCAGGGCTCAAATGGGAGGGAAAATGCTCTGTCCTTTCTTGAAGAGCCTGGTGAGCGTAGACGTTTCTGGAATGTGGACTGCCTTATTGGCTCATTCCTCACTTACGGCCTGACCACTGACTTCACTTGAGACACCTTTCCCTCATTTTCTTTCCCATGGTTGACAGGGGACTGGCACTCTGATGCTAAGGGTAAGAGCCCTTGAAAACTTCTCTGGGATACACAGAATCAACTGCGCATTGTTTTGTTTAACTTAATTGCATTGTGGCTCCCGGGACAGACTGTAGTAGTGTTTTGATCCCATATTTATTTAGCTTATTATAGCACTTGTCTACATTCCTCCTCCCCTTTTCTTTGATTATATTTTTATTTTGTTTTAAATTGTATATTTTGTTACACATCCTTATCTTCCAAACTAGACTTGGCTCTTTTGAAAGGATAAATGCATTTATTTTTTTCTTTCTAACATTGGGTCAATTTCCTGTCTTGAACTCAGCTATTATCCATTATTAATACTATTTTGATTTCTTTATCAAGGATGCCCAATTTCGTATTCAAGTCAACGTATTATATTTATTTAAAGTTGGGATAGGGACCAAAGTGATTTTTCCCCCTTAAGTGCAAAAGCGACGTTAACTTCTGTAACCACCAGCATCACCACGACCAAGTCATTTGTCATATTTGTCTAAATTCCTATCTTCTAGGACAGTCTGATTCTATATGTGATGGATGGTGTACTATACCATTTATAGTGTTTTGGATTACATTTCTACATTAGTTACAATTTAGTATGAATATCAATATGTTTAAAACTTCTCATAGTTTGTGGCTTTATGCTAAAGTTGTGACAGGACCAGTATTCTGTTGACTTTTTGTTTATCGATGTCACCTTGTGCCTCTTCCTATAGTGAGGTTTGTGGCATTACTGAAGTTTTATGCTGTGGGGATGTGGAGCCCTTCTACCCTGTTTAACAAAGAACGCTTCCTGTGTGAGTCTCTCTCCTTGGAACCACTTGCCACAGTACAGCACCTACATCATTCTGATCAGTCAAACACCTTTATATCCTGAAGGGATTTAAGGCTCCAGCAGCTTTGCATTACGGATTTCCTTGACACTATCTTTCTTTAGGTTTTTGTCTGAAGTTCTGACCCAGAATTCTTTAGAGCACTCTATACTATGAATGGAATTAAGAAAAAATTAGTACAGCTAGTTTCATGATAGTCCTTTCCTTTATTGCTTAATTGTTTCTGCTATTTTTCTGTCTTCATTCTATTACTTTATGTACTTTATTTATTTACTTATTTTTTTTGCCTTCTTTGCTTTTCTAAGTTTTTCTCTTAGGAGGGGCTATGTCCGCTGTGTTCTTAGCCTCTCTCATTTCTTAGTGGATTCTTAGAAACTCCTTTGGAACGATCCATGATTCTGCCTGCGGGCCCTAGTAAAGATCTCTCTTGCAAGTTGAAGACTACTTTTTCCCCAACTTTATCCTCTCTCAAATGCAGTTTTCCTAACAGTGGACCTTAGCTACAGCCTGATCCTTTCTTAGTTATGTCCCTGGTCGGAATCCTGTCTTCAGACTTTCCTTTGTCTCACCGCATCTTCAATCAGTATCCACACAGTTCTCCCATTCTACCGGAAGTGTGGATCACAGGCCTGGCCCTCTGGTGTCTTTGGACAAAGCAGTAGACGTACTTTATTACCGAAGAGCAGAGGAGTTACCTGAAAATGGATCACAGTGATTTGATTTGAATGCTCCCAGAACACATCCACCAAATCAATGGCTTGAACTGAAGCATGAACCCAAACACAGAATGAATTTCTGAAAGGCCATTGATTTATTTTTGGAAGTCCCTGAATGAATTTTATTTGTCCTAATGTAGAAACAGAATAAAAACTGCAAACAATCAATACTAAGAAACACAACAAAGTGTCATTCTTAATGGGTTTATGTTTGGGATAAATACAGAAATACCTTTGCCATTAATATTCTGGCATCAGAAAGAGAAAGGTTTTATAAAATAGCATGGCTAAAATTAAATCAGGGCAAGGCATTGGTCATTTAAGAGTATTTTGGGGAGAGTCGTTATTTTAAAATGAGCTAGTTAGCAAATGTTACAGGAAAAGGCCCTTTGATCCTTTACTACTTTTGAATATTTTAAATGTTTTAAAATATTTTAAATTTAAACTAATTTACAATGTAGAGAATTTTACCTGCATCACTTTTTCTTACCTCTACTACTCCAGACCTGCCTCCCCAAATTCCCACCCCAAATTTTAACATCCTCTAGTAAGATCTGCTTCTGGAGATAGAGTTGAAGGAGTCAGCTGGCTGGAGTTACATCCTAGGGTCTGTGTTCTATTTTTGGTTCGCATCCTACCTCTAGCTCCAGCTTTTCCTTTTATTCTGTGACTGACTGATCTTTACCTGGTCCACTGATCAATCTTGAACATGTAATTAACCACTTGCAAGTTTAGAGGATTTAGCCAAAGTGGCTCTTGAATGTAAGTATCATGTTTATGGTATTCTAGTGATTTCTCACAATCCGTCTTTTGTTAAATGAAATTCCTGAAGTCAGGCAGGGACCGCCATGGTTACAGTGCTTTTGTGTCATACCTGTTAATGAATGGCAATGGTGAGCCAAATTTAAAGCAGAATAAAATAAAGGTATTCATTTTAGAACAGTATTGTTGGGAAAAGTTAAAATTTCAGGGATTTTGGGCCAGTTCATCATAACTGTATATTTTTGTATTTGCCATTTGTCAATTACCTACTGTGTTTCAGGCCCAGTGCTTCATGCTTTGAATGCACTGTCCTTGTCCACATAGTAGCTAGTGACTTCTTACTATAAAACTAAATGAGATTGTCAGTTTCAAGCTTAAAATACTCCCATGGTTTTAAAATTTACTTTGTGTTATATTAATGTAACTACACCAGTTTTATTTTGATTAATGATATCATGGTATATCTTTTATTTATTTATTTTTTTAAACATACGGTTGTCCCATGCAGCATATTAGCTGTCTTGATTTTTTGTTTTTGTTTTTTTTTTAATCCAACCTGACCATCTCTGCCTTTTAACTATAGTGTTTGGGCCATTTTCTTTTTAATGTGGTTATTTATGTGGTGGGATCTGAATCTACCATTTTGCTATTTTCTATTTATCTCATCTATTCTTTGATACTCTTTTGAGTGGGATATCTAAATTATTTTTATTTTTTAAATCTATTTTTTGGCTTATCAGCTATTTTTCTTGGTGGTTGCTTTAGAGTTTATAGTATATATTGTGATATACCATTTTATGTGATATTATATCACTTTATGTCTGGCGTAAAGCCTTAAAACAATACATTCCCATTTTCCTCCTTGTGGGCTTTGCACTATTGTTATTATACATTTTACTATGGCATGTGTTTAAAACTGTTAACACATTATTTTTACTTTAAAAAATCAGTCAATCTGTTAAAGAAAATTTTAAAATCTCTTTATTTAAAAAAA
>NW_011888794.1:7543698-7554379 GCF_000151845.1 Pteropus vampyrus
TGAAGCAGGTCCTTGTCATCTTATTTTCAGTAGGAAACTTCATGGCCTGAAATAATGCTTGGCACATAATAAGTGTTCAAGAAATATTTGACACATAAATGGATGGGTAATTATTATCTGACTCTCACATAACTCCGGAAATAGGCATTGCTATTTCATAGATGAAGCAACTTGTTCACTCAGCTAGTCATTATTATAGCTCAATTGTGAATGTCCTTTAGGGCACTTCGTTGTGTCCATGTCACTTCTATTGGTGGTAGTCACTCTTGTATTTGTTTGCTGTAGTGCCCTTTAGGGCACTTCGTTGTGTCCATGTCACTTCTATTGGTGGTAGTCACTCTTGTATTTGTTTGCTATAGGTGCCTACTTTACTTGAAATCGCTTTTAGCAGTTGTTTCTGTATGCTGTGTTATTGGAACAATTTATTTTTAATATTTAAAAATTAACTGAGCTATTATTCGAGACAAATTTCTTAGAATAGTTACGTAGGATTTGAATGGTTGAACTTGAAATTAAGTTTTTGGAAATTTTGTTAGTTTCTACTTTTTCTTCATTGGGATTTTAAATGGTCTGTACAGACAACTAAAAAATGGGACATCGAAGTCTGTAATGGGAATGGGGGGTGTTGTTTTTGGTAAGGAAGCATGATGCTTTCTAGTCAGACTGTAGTATTGAAATTTTATGGCACAATCTGCTTAATTTGTTTCATTTGCAGAAACAAAACAAAACATCATTACAGTCACATACTAATTACTAGCCACGCATCATTCATTTGAAATAGAGCCTAAAGCATTTTGTAGTTATAAGCAAAGAAGGTCTCTTATGATTCATCACTTTGCAAACAGCATTATTTTAAGCTTGCTTTTGAGATCTTCGTATCATCTAGTGCCTGGGAAGCGTTTTCTGTATTCTCTAAATCTCATTATATAAGGCTTACATATTCTAAGACTGTTTTAGAAACATAATGGAAAAAGGAGACTGGACTTCTGGAGCTAAGTTACTATAGAGTAAGGCAATTTTATCACACTTGTAGCTTAAGTTGCAATTGTTGTAGATATAGACTGGCTTATTTTGTTTCATTCTCATTCTCGAAGCCATCTGAAAGGGTCGGTAAAGTACATTTTTAATAAAGTTGAATAAATACTATAGTGAGTATTCTACTCAATGGGCTTTCCCCATATACCACAAAAGTGAATATTTGATGAAAATAGCTTATATACATACTGTTTACATGGTCTCAAAGCATCTCCCTACAAATTCCTTATTTATTATAAAGGAAAAATATAGTAACTTTACATTGGAAAAACTGGTAGACAGCACCTTAACCAAATAAGAATGTATAATATGTATATATGTTTTCCTTTATTTTACATAAATTATAGTATAGTCTAGTATATGCATATTATATGTAAAAGAAGAGAGAGAAGAGGATAAAGCATACAGGACAAAATGAAAGCAATTGGCTGATCTGGGTAAAGAGTATTTTTTGTATTCTTAAAACTGAAATTATAAAAAGCTTCAAAAATTTCGTAGTAACAAAAAAAATTAGGAATAAATTTAGGAAAAGCCGTGTAAACTACTAACGATGATAAAACTGGGCAAAATATGTAAGGCTTCTGTTTTAAACAGTAGACAACCAGTAGAGAAAAATTACAAACCTCAAGAGAACAAACTCAAAATTCATGAATGCCCAGCTTCCGGCCTGGTGAAAGTTTTCTAATTTTAGCACAGAGAGTGGGAATGTGAGCAGGGGGTGTGGTTTTCTCAGCTGAGGAGGCAGAGATCACAATTTATGGCTGCTGAAACAGCTGGAATCTGTAGGGCAGGGAATTGGAGGGGAAGGAATTGCACAGACAGGGACACCAGTAGTCCACGTGGGGGTCTCCCTTGTCGGGGAGGGGCTGGGCTATTCATATGTCACAGAGCACTGCCACGTTAGAGTGGAACACAGGTACTAACTACATAGAGGTCCACGGTTCCTGGGAGACGTTGGATTTCTGGCCCTGTCAGAAAGGAGAAATCTTAACAGCTTATTAACTCAGCATTCACGCAAACAACTGGAAAGCTCGTGCATACTTTAGGAATGAGGACCACACCCTAAAAAAGTACCTGCTCCAGACCCACGCTAACAAAACCTATTATCAGGTCCTGCAGACTCCTCTGGGAAGAGAGTTTAGAGATTGAGCCCTACCAAGTTAGAGGGGCACTACCCTCTAACTTTCCTGGGGCACTAGGCTGGGGGCACTACCTCTTACTTTCCATAGAGCTACATGAAGTATAAACTCAAGCCTACACATTTAAGATGATCACCCAATGATTGGTTTGCCTGCGAAAACAAGAATATTCTTCAAAGAAATATTACAACTCAACAGTTGTTACATTACAATATTTAATTAAAAAGTAAAGGATAATAAAGTAGAATGTATTGTCAAAGAAAACATGTCAAACCTGACCCAAGTTGGCCCAGATTTTGGGTTTCACATGCAAAGACTTTTAATGTGGATATTATGAATGTGTTCAAAGAGCTAAAGGAAATCATCTTCAAGGAATTAAAGGAAATCATGGTCTTAATTAAGGAATCTTTGCAGGGAAATGAAAACTATAAAAATTTACCATATGGAAATTCTCAAACTGAAAAGTTCAGTAACCGAATTTACATATTCATTGTCAGGATTTAAAAGTATATTGGAGCTAGCAGAAAAGTCAATGTACGTGAAGGCAAATCTGTAGAAATTATTAAGAATGCAGGCAAAAAAAGATTGTATAAAATATGAAAAGAATATCAAGTACTATTGACTAAATACCACTCTGTCCCAAACACCTGCAATTGGTGGCCCAAAAAGATAAGAGAGTGAGATTGTGGCTGACAAAATATTTCACAAAATAAATGGCAAAAAAAATTCAAAATTGAGTGAAGAACCATAAACTTATCATTCAAGAAGCTCAGCAGACCCAACCAGAATAAATATAAAGAGAAAGATAGCTTGACACATTCTGGTCAAACTACTGAAAGCAGAAGATAAAGGGAAAATGAGGATGAGAGCTTTTGCTGGACTTTGCAGAAATAATGAAAATCAGAAGTCAACGAAAGGGTGTATTTTGAACTGTTGAAATCCAAAAACCCTATAAACTCAAAATTTTCTATTTAATGATACCTTTCCAAAAGTAGGATAAAATAAGGATATTTTTAAGTGATATTGAACCTGAGGAAGTTTGTGACCATCGGACCTGACTTACAGGACATGCCAAAGTTTGTCCTTCAAGTCAAAGGAAAATGATGATATATGGCAACTCGGATCCACAAAAAGAAATGAAGAGCCCCTGAAGTAGTAAATAAACTGTTTTCTTTTTTCTCATAATTTACTTAAAACCGATAATTAAAATAGTGCAGAATGAGATTTATAGTGTACATAGAAGTAAAAGATAATAATTGCACAAGTGATGGGGACAACAAATGGAATTGTGTTGTAACATTATGCACATTAATTGAATCAGAAGGTGTGAAATGTGAGTGAAATGTTGGAAGAGTGAGTAAGGAAATGAAAAACATGAACATGTACAATATTTACTAAAGAGTAGCTCTAAATAGACTAATACATGATACATTTTATTAATCTTAGAGCAAGCAGAAAAAGGTAGTGAAAAGATATATAGTTCAGAAGCCAATAGAAGAAATAAAATGGAATACTAAAAATTGATTAACACAAAACCAAGAAAGGGATAAATGAGAAAGGTAAAAAGCTGAACAGAAAATGGAAAATAGACAGTAAACAATAAGAAAAGTATCATAGCTATATAAATTTCAGAGAAACTGTATTTCAAGGCAAAACATTATAAGAAATAAAAAGTGACATTATACAATAAAAGTAACTTACTAGGAATAATCATCTTAAATATGTATGTTTCTAATAACAGCATCAAAATTCATGAAGTAAAAACTAGCAGAATTAAATGGAGAAATAGATAACTCCCCAATCATGAGACTAATGTTCCTCTTTCAGTAAATGCTAGAGAAAGTGACCCCTCCCCCCCAAAAAAAGTAATCAAGATGGTTATTAATCGGCTTATGCTACTTGGTATTTTAGAGCACTTCTCACAATAGCTGCAGGATATATATTCTTTTCAAATATCCACGGAATTTTCACCCACGTAGATCATATTGGAACATAAAATATCAGTAATTTAAAAAAAATTACAATTTTGCAGAGTATATTTTTTGTCTAAAACAATTAAATTGTACATTAATAATAGAACATCTCTGTTTGAAAATTGCATAGTATGCTTTTAAATTACTTGGGGGTCAAAGAAGAAATTATTTTGGACTGAATTAAAATGAAAACCTTGAAAAAACTAAATTCTCATTACCAATATCAATCATCATAGAAGAGAATTCGCTACAGAAAATTAGAGACTCATGTTATACACAAACGTATGTAAAAATTGTCAGCAAAACATTTTTAAATCAAATGCTGCAACTCATTAAAAGAGTATATTATGACCAAGTAGTGCAAGGTTGGTTGACATTAAAGAATTAATGTTGTTAATCATATTACCAGAAAAAAGAGAAAAATCATATTTAAGTAGATGCAAAATAAAAAGCATTTGATAGAATTTTTCTTTGTTTATGATAGAATCTCTTAGCAACTAGAAATGGAGGAAAAGTTCTTCAATGTAATAAAGGACGTCGGTGGAAAATCTGCAGCTATCCTCATACTTATGGTGAAAGATTAAGTGCTTTGTCATTTATGATCGGAAACCTGGCAAGGATATCTTCTTTTATCATTTCTTTTCAACGTTATAACTGCACATTCTAATTTGTGTAATAAGAAAGAAAGAAATTGGAAATGAGGAAGTAAAATAAACCATCTTTGATTCTTCATGGCCTGATCACCTATGTGAATGCACAAAGAATGTTGAAGTGACCAGTACATTTAACAAGGTCACAGGGTAGTCAGTGTACCAGACTGAGTTGTATTTTTCTTATAGCAACAATATATTGGAAAATGAAATCAAAAATAGAACTATTTACAATAGCATCAAAAACCTTAAAAGTACTTAGGGATACATTTCACTAAAGTGCTAATTTTCTACACTGAAAACTACAAGATATTGCTGAGAGAAATTAAAGAAGCTGTAAATGAGATATTTACAATGATCGTGGAGTAGAAGACTCAGCATTAAGATTTTATTTTTCCCTCAATTGATCTATTGATTCCTAATACACATATCATACACATTCCCAATGGAAATCCCAGCAGGTTTTATTATAGCAATTGACAAAAGTTACAAAAATTCATATGGCATATGAAAGTCCTAGAATAGACAAAATCAATTTGGAGAAGAACAGACTGATTTGATATCAAGATAGTAACATTTGGCTTATGGATGTAGAAATAAAATTTTTTTCTAGAAAGTTTAGAAATCACAAAGATCCCAACACATAATTTTCAACAAAGATTTCATAGCTAGTGAATGGAGAAAGGAACTTCTTTGTATAAAATGGTGCTTCAAAAACTTGGGTATTCTATGGACTAAAACGAACCTCAATTCTGTATTATACCATACAGAATGATTGCTGTGGGTTGAAGTATTGACTTAAACATGCAAAGATAAAATACAGAGCTTCAAGAATAAAACGTAACATTGGTGAAGGGAGTGTAAAATGGTATAAACCACTTTGCAAAGCAGTTTGACAATGTCTTATAAAGTAAGGATACATTTCCACTAAATATCTTGTAGATATTTAGTAGAAATGAAAAGACTCATATAAGAATATTCGTAATATTCCATGTTAGTTTTTGCAGGCAGCCGTAACAAATGTCCACAACCCTGGTGGCTTAAAACAACAAATTTATTCTCTCACATTTCTGGAGGCCAAAAGTCCTAAATCAAGGTGTTGGCAGGGTTGGTTCCTTCTGGAGCCTCTGAGGGAGAATCTGTTCCATGCCCATCTCCTAGCTTCTGGTAGCTGCTTGCATGCCTTTGCATTCCTTAGCTTGCAGCATTACTTCAGTTTCTGCCTCCTCCTCCTCATTGCCTTCTGTTTCTCTCTCCTGTCCATTTCTATTAAAGTGGCATTGGTTACTGGATTTAGGGCAGGCCCTAAATCCACCGTGATCTCATCTGGAGATCCTTAACTTCATTACATCTGCAAAGCCTCTATTTTCAAGTAAGTTCATATTAACAGGTACCTAGGATTAGGATTTAACATATTATTGTTTGAGTCCCTATTTAACCCACTGCATACCTCAACCTGGAAAGGAAAAAAAAGAAAAAAGAAAGAAAACTATCAACCAGAAAGTGGATATTTTGTGAAATATTACTTATTAATGAAAAGGAACAAATTGGTGAATCGCACCACGTGTGTGAGAATCTCAGTAATTTTGTTGAGTGAAGGAAGCCAGACACGAAAAGTGTTCGCTGTAGGTTTCATTAATATAAATTTAAAGAAAAGGCAAAACTCAGCTCTAGTGATAGAAATAAAAACATTGGTTTCCAATGGGCGGGTGGGGATTGTCTGGAAGCAGACATGAAAGAATTTAAAACACCAGAATGGTTCTGGGTTTTATGCCAGCTTTTTATTCATCAGATATGAAGCTCGTGTTAGGAGTGTTTGCTAAGACTGCCAAATTAACTAAGTCTCTCTCTAGCTTTACCACTTGCCGACCCTGAGAATCTACAGAACTTTCTGGACTTCCTCTGAAATCCTTAATGGTCCATAATTGATAAGCATTGGTGAACAAAGACAAAGCAATATCTGATGTCTGTAGCCAGTTGTCTATTTCTTGGCCAGCTGGAGGAATATACCTTTTATCCTTTTAACATTTTGTATAATTCTTGGCGTTACCTCGTTCCTATGAAAAAAATGTAAAAATCATACCATATGTACTTTGCTTTTGTATAGTTTTTAAAAATAATTTTAGCTTAGGAGTTTTAATATAAGGGCACATTTTACAAACATGTTTGATATTCTGAGCACTACCCAGGCATAAGGCATTTGAAGAGCTATGTTTTTGATGGCTCTTGGGAAGTAAAATGAACATTTCTTTTTTTTTCTGAGAATTCTAGAGATTATGAAAATATTGGCTAACGGTAATGGGTAGATATTTTTCATCGTGTTTAATTAGAAAAATCAAGTTCAAAACTTTTTCCTAAGTGTCTTAATTATATTATTAGGTCCCATTCTTTTCTAAGATGTTGCTTTTCCCTCTAAACCCTTGTCATTTTCTCTAAACCTGTCTTTCACAAGGATACATTTATTTTTTCACATTCTCCTTGCTAATCACACCTCTCCCACAGAAAGAGGAAGAATTAGCTAATATGGAAATATGAGTGGAGAATGCAGTATGGAGAGGATAACAAAAGTGGATCTGGAAAAAAATACTAAAAATTCAGCAGGAGGTAGTTGGGTCTACCAAGGAGAAAGGAATGTGAAGTAGGAATAAGTCACGCTCACAGCAGGGTCATCTCTGTAGTGTTTTATCTAATAACTACTGTGGGAAACTAAAGTCCATTCTCACTCATCAGAAAACATAGTAGAAGTAGTCTGGGTATCAGATGGTTTTTAAGTCGTGATTATTAATTTCTACATTGTGATGCTCTGAGTGGAACATACACTTGAATGGCAGTACATTAACTCTAGGCCCATGTCTTACTGGCCAAGTGAATTTGAAAGAGTCATTAAAGCTTCCTGAAATGCTGTCTCATTATTTCTTACAATTATGTATTTACAAAATGTTCGAGGTAAAGGTTTTTAGTCAGTCGATTAAGACTGAAGCTAGCATCTTTTTAATCAGTAAGTGACTTGTAGTGGAAGAAAGTTAAATGAGTAAGGTTAAGTAGTTTTTAACAACTTTAGAGAAGAAAAACAAAGATATGGAGCATATACTAAATTTTTTTTTTCTTTTTTTTTTTTTTTTTGAGGTGAAGCTACATACGTTTCTAGGCAGGAAGGAGGGGGAAAAACCCAACAAGTTTTGAATAAGTTGGCTCCTGAAAAATCTCCTTTTTGTAAAAGAAACTGCATAAAGAGAACATGGTTGGTATAAAAATGCCAAATTGGTTGTTTTTTCCCCCATAGAATAATGGATGAAATTAAAATTATATGTGAGAAACATAACTGTAATGAGCTCATAAGAGATTACAGCTCCTTAGGGACTTTTTCTACGGATAGATGGAGAGAATCAGGTGAAGTGCGTGCTCAGGGCAGCCACTGGGACGGGACATCTGTGGCCCTCACGGCTCTGAGTGGGCATCCAGTATGTTGCCAACAAACAATTTTGAAATAAAAACCGCCCTCAGGGCACTGGATTTTGCTTGTTGTTAGATTTTCACTAGTCACTGTTTTTTAGGTTACTTCATTCTGGCATGTGTCATCACGGTGGTGGGCAAGATCTCAGGAATACTGCTTGCTGCTCTCAAAAAATAGTAGTGAAATCAAATATTTTTCCTTTTTTATGCCTTTAGATTGATTTTCAGATTATAACTCATTGTCAGATTTTGGGGGCTGAGGGTTTACATTGCTAAGATTCTGCAATAGTAGCTTTAAAAGAGATCTCTGTAAAAATGAAATTCTAATTTCCTCTAACATTCTAGTTATTAATTATCTTAAAGTTACTTTTACTATAACCATCCCTTCTTTTTCTTTTTGACTTTGTGTTACCTTTGAGTATTATTTGCACAGTGTATCTCTTCATTTTTGCATTCAGCTGTCTGTCAGACAAGACAGTTCTGGATTCCTTAGCAAACAAACATAATGCAAATCCCCAGTGTTGATAGAATATGTGAAGTGATGAGGAAACTTTCTTCAGGGGTTTTAAAAAATATTTTCTCATTTTTTAAACCTTTTTTCTTTGATCTCATCTGAAAAAATAAACTTTGATTTGATTAATAAGAAAAAGGACCCCTCTATTATCATCATAGATCACAAGATTTAGATCTTCAAACATTAGCTTTCATTAAGATTTTTTTCTTTCTTTTCTTTTTTCTTTTCTTTTTTTCTCTTTTAATAAAAGGGCAACCGTTTGGCCTAGGGGGTCAGAGTAGGCTAAATAGTGGACTTAAAGACAGGAACTAGTTCCAGGTAATCTCTCATGTTTCTTTCTAGCTCAGTAATTTCATTCACTAAAATACATTTATTTCATATCAGCTAAAATACTAACTTTTCTAAATTTGGAAGAAAGAACAATATGAAAAGGACATCTAATTTAAAAAGGTATTGGTCAAAGACTGGTTATTTAGTACCTTTACTGACTTTGCTTTGTCAGGGTTTTTCATAAACGCATAGCACTTTGTTCTGCATTACATCACAGACTTTATCTTGTCAAGATACCTGTCCCTAGTGCCAGGTAGACTCATTACTCATACAAATCTAGGTTATATTTTTCTAGGAAAATTAATTACTTGATACTGGCTGCATATGGTTAGCTTGTCAGCAGGAAAGCTTTAACATATTTGGGGGTGGTATCATTCAGCCATTTAAGCAGCCTATTTTTCTCTTTGTGCACAAAGTAGTACACTAATGTATGTTCAAATTAATATATTTTGTAATACTAATTTTTGCATGAGTTCTGGGGAATTCCTTCTCCTGTTTATTGCGAATTGCTAAATAACCGATTTAGTAATCATGAGGAAGGGCACAGACTGAAAACAGATACCACAGGCTCGTCGTAGACTTTGGAAATGGCCATAAGCCTGTGCTCATGTGAGTGTCCTTTTGACCATCTTATTATTCTAAAGGATATATTAAATGTAATAGGGCATAAAACAGAATTGGTGCAATGTAATATAAATATCTACCATTTGCAATGTTTAAGGATAAAAATTCCAGGAAAGCGAGTCCATTTGGGAGCATTTTAAAACACATAAAGTGACATTATGGGAAGTAATCACTAAATTCTACTTTGCGTGCTAGACAGACGGTGTCCAAATGGAGTATTCATGCCCATGAAGACCTGGTATTGCAATAAGGCCTCACTTTGTCTTTCTGAAATTTTATATCAAATTTATTCTATAAAACTATTAATATGTTTCTTTTTACTTTAAAAAATGTCCTTTTTGAGCTTACAGTTTTTATACTTTTCTAGGAGAAAAAAAAAAAAAAAAAAAAAAAAACAGTGTCCCTACATTGGGGATATTCCTTTAAGTCAAGAAATTTTAAGACATGCCTTAACAGACTTTGTAGAGTCCTTTATTACCGATATTGGTTGAGTTCTTAGAATCTTCGCTGTGTACATGTAAACATTTTACATGTCAAGTGCCTGGGGAGAATACTAGATGTAAATTAGATATTTGTGTTACTTGCTAAGAAACTTTGCAGTCGACGTAAGGATTGGGTCCATCTGAAGATATTCTCCCAGGGTATCTCCTGAGAGCTAGCTCTTTATTGCTCAGTTCTTGTTAGGCAAGTATGCCGGGTTATATCGTTACTTTATTAAGGCAGTGCCTGTATTCTATTGGATCTAATTCAGGCTTTTGTATGGCATATTTTATTTTGAAGAACAGTCATTACATATTTAGCAGATAGGATTCTTCCTCCCTTTCAGAAATCCTTTTGGGTCTGTGACTGACAAAACTATTTCTTATTTTAATCTTATCGTGTTCTGCGGCTGATTTTTTTTCCTGATCTTGCCTCAGACTGCTTTTGATGTTTATAATAGTTGTTGACATTTAACAGTTATGC
>NW_011888794.1:7554429-7565757 GCF_000151845.1 Pteropus vampyrus
TTTGAGGTGAAGCTACATACGTTTCTAGGCAGGAAGGAGGGGGAAAAACCCAACAAGTTTTGAATAAGTTGGCTCCTGAAAAATCTCCTTTTTGTAAAAGAAACTGCATAAAGAGAACATGGTTGGTATAAAAATGCCAAATTGGTTGTTTTTTCCCCCATAGAATAATGGATGAAATTAAAATTATATGTGAGAAACATAACTGTAATGAGCTCATAAGAGATTACAGCTCCTTAGGGACTTTTTCTACGGATAGATGGAGAGAATCAGGTGAAGTGAGTGCTCAGGGCAGCCACTGGGACGGGACATCTGTGGCCCTCACGGCTCTGAGTGGGCATCCAGTATGTTGCCAACAAACAATTTTGAAATAAAAACCGCCCTCAGGGCACTGGATTTTGCTTGTTGTTAGATTTTCACTAGTCACTGTTTTTTAGGTTACTTCATTCTGGCATGTGTCATCACGGTGGTGGGCAAGATCTCAGGAATACTGCTTGCTGCTCTCAAAAAATAGTAGTGAAATCAAATATTTTTCCTTTTTTATGCCTTTAGATTGATTTTCAGATTATAACTCATGATTGTCAGATTTGGGGGGCTGAGGGTTTACATTGCTAAGATTCTGCAATAGTAGCTTTAAAAGAGATCTCTGTAAAAATGAAATTCTAATTTCCTCTAACATTCTAGTTATTAATTATCTTAAAGTTACTTTTACTATAACCATCCTTTCTTTTTCTTTTTGACTTTGTGTTACCTTTGAGTATTATTTGCACACTGTATCTCTTCATTTTTGCATTCAGCTGTCTTTGTCAGTCAAGATAGTTCTGGATTCCTTAGCAAACAAACATAATGCAAATCCCCAGTGTTGATAGAATATGTGAAGTGATGAGGAAACTTTCTTCAGGGGTTTTAAAAAATATTTTCTCATTTTTTAAACCTTTTTTCTTTGATCTCATCTGAAAAAATAAACTTTGATTTGATTAATAAGAAAAAGGACCCCTCTATTATCATCATAGATCACAAGATTTAGATCTTCAAACATTAGCTTTCATTAAGATTTTTTTCTTTCTTTTCTTTTTTCTTTTCTTTTTTTCTCTTTTAATAAAAGGGCAACCGTTTGGCCTAGGGGGTCAGAGTAGGCTAAATAGTGGACTTAAAGACAGGAACTAGTTCCAGGTAATCTCTCGTGTTTCTTTCTAGCTCAGTAATTTCATTCACTAAAATACATTTATTTCATATCAGCTAAAATACTAACTTTTCTAAATTTGGAAGAAAGAACAATATGAAAAGGACATCTAATTTAAAAAGGTATTGGTCAAAGACTGGTTATTTAGTACCTTTACTGACTTTGCTTTGTCAGGGTTTTTCATAAACGCATAGCACTTTGTTCTGCATTACATCACAGACTTTATCTTGTCAAGATACCTGTCCCTAGTGCCAGGTAGACTCATTACTCATACAAATCTAGGTTATATTTTTCTAGGAAAATTAATTACTTGATACTGGCTGCATATGGTTAGCTTGTCAGCAGGAAAGCTTTAACATATTTGGGGGTGGTATCATTCAGCCATTTAAGCAGCCTATTTTTCTCTTTGTGCACAAAGTAGTACACTAATGTATGTTCAAATTAATATATTTTGTAATACTAATTTTTGCATGAGTTCTGGGGAATTCCTTCTCCTGTTTATTGCAAATTGCTAAATAACCGATTTAGTAATCATGAGGAAGGGCACAGACTGAAAACAGATACCACAGGCTCGTCGTAGACTTTGGAAATGGCCATAAGCCTGTGCTCATGTGAGTGTCCTTTTGACCATCTTATTATTCTAAAGGATATATTAAATGTAATAGGGCATAAAACAGAATTGGTGCAATGTAATATAAATATCTACCATTTGCAATGTTTAAGGATAAAAATTCCAGGAAAGCGAGTCCATTTGGGAGCATTTTAAAACACATAAAGTGACATTATGGGAAGTAATCACTAAATTCTACTTTGCGTGCTAGACAGACGGTGTCCAAATGGAGTATTCATGCCCATGAAGACCTGGTATTGCAATAAGGCCTCACTTTGTCTTTCTGAAATTTTATATCAAATTTATTCTATAAAACTATTAATATGTTTCTTTTTACTTTAAAAAATATCCTTTTTGAGCTTACAGTTTTTATACTTTTCTAGGAGAAAAAAAAAACAAAAAAACAAAAAACAGTGTCCCTACATTGGGGATATTCCTTTAAGTCAAGAAATTTTAAGACATGCCTTAACAGACTTTGTAGAGTCCTTTATTACCGATATTGGTTGAGTTCTTAGAATCTTGGCTGTGTACATGTAAACATTTTACATGTCAAGTGCCTGGGGAGAATACTAGATGTAAATTAGATATTTGTGTTACTTGCTAAGAAACTTTGCAGTCGACGTAAGGATTGGGTCCATCTGAAGATATTCTCCCAGGGTATCTCCTGAGAGCTAGCTCTTTATTGCTCAGTTCTTGTTAGGCAAGTATGCCGGGTTATATCGTTACTTTATTAAGGCAGTGCCTGTATTCTATTGGATCTAATTCAGGCTTTTGTATGGCATATTTTATTTTGAAGAACAGTCATTACATATTTAGCAGATAGGATTCTTCCTCCCTTTCAGAAATCCTTTTGGGTCTGTGACTGACAAAACTATTTCTTATTTTAATCTTATCGTGTTCTGCGGCTGATTTTTTTTCCTGATCTTGCCTCAGACTGCTTTTGATGTTTATAATAGTTGTTGACATTTAACAGTTATGCTATTACCGCCCCATAAATCTGTTTTAAGTCTCAAATTCCTAATACATTTGGTCAAGGAATTCGTATGTAGCTTAAGTGCAGTATGTTTCCAGCCTCCAGGTAAGTGTGTCTTCTCCTCACATGTGTTGCTAGAACATGGGAGAGTGAGTTTAAGGCAAGAACTTGCTCACCCTCTAGGCCTTTTGATCTTTTTGGCACTTTTAACCCTCTGTCTTCTCAACAGGGGAACTTCGAGTCCCAAACAGGGTTCACGTGGCGCATGTGACAGACCTGTGGCTTTGTACCTCTTCTCGTCTCCTGCTGTTTCCCAACTCCAAATCTGCTAATTTAGTGTGTGTCAGGAGCCATTCTACTTTCCTGTGTCTCCGAAGAAAGTCAATTTAGTACAAATTGGGACCTATTTACTCTCCCTCTATCTAACACCTATTGTTTGTCGGCAGTACAGCTGAGGACAGCAAATGAAGAAAGCAACCTCTCTTTACACCTTTCTGAATATGTTTTAGTCGTGACCCAGTATATTTCAATATTGAACAAAAGTTAGTGATATGCATGCTTTGTTATTTGTGGCCTCTGTGTTATTTGTGGCCTCTGTTACCTTTTTAAAATTTAGATTTTTAAACAAATATATATGTACGTTATTATTTAATTAAACTTTATCACTTAATTAAAGCTTTCTTTCCATCGAGCACCTAAGTTGTTAATGTTTTTTCTTTTTTGAAGGATGACTCTGGACCCCTCAGAAAAACAAGCAGAGCTTTTCTGTCTTCCTGCTATCAGTTTTAGGGGACATATTGCTTCTTCGGCACTGTCATACCAATAAATCATCCAAGATTACTTGCAGTCCTACAGTACTAAAGTATACCATGCATTTTAAAGGAAATCTGCTATTTTCTTTTCAATCAGATGAGCAATGTGAAGAGACTGCGGCCACGGCTCAGTGCTATTCTGTTTAAGCTTCAGTTTGAAGAGCAGGTGAACAACATCAAACCTGACATCATGGCTGTCAGCACTGCCTGCGAAGAGATAAAGAAGAGCAAGAGCTTCAGCAAGTTGCTAGAACTTGTATTGCTAATGGGAAACTACATGAATGCCGGGTCCCGCAATGCTCAAAGCTTCGGATTTAACCTTAGCTCTCTCTGTAAAGTGAGTTGTTTTTTTTTTTTTTTTTTGAAACACATATTTGCCTGCACACTTACTCTTAAAAGGTCGGCCCTGATTACATTATTTAAATATATGTTGTTGTTGTTGTTGTTGTTTAAATTTTGATGTGCTCATTATCAAGAACTTAAACTAAAATGAACCATGAACCCAAACCCAGAGTGAACAAAGCTAATTTACTCAACCTCTGGACTAAATCCAAATATTATTTTTCTCTGATCTGCAAATTCAACCGAAGGATTTTGTTTAATAACAAAATTGTGTCAGAAAATCACGCTTTCCCAAACTAATGGAATGGAACTTCAAAATATTATTTAAACCCAATAGTCATTTGACTCAGGTACCTGCATCTGATGGTATATATATGTATGTATATTAAGAACTGCTTAGGATTGCCGCTAAAATTTTTATCTTTAAGTATTTAAATATTTCTTTGCTTTCTTTTTTTGGCAAGTAGACTATAGGGAGAGAAGAGTGAGCTTGCTTTATATAAAGGAAAATTATTGTATTAGGAATAAACACATCTGAGACGTCATTGATGATTTTGAAATGTTTCTATCTTAATATAATTTTAGAGGATATAAAAATTGAGTAAGTTCAGAGATTCTTTTTCTGCTGGGTTTTTCCACACGTTATATCTCCTTTCAGCAAATATATTCAATGTTTTGTATAACAGAGCACTTTTCTAAGAAATGGGCCATAATAGTGCTTTATTGATCTGCTTACAACAATTTCTTCTCAGTTACACATCACAAGAAAAGCTTTCTCTTGTTCTTGACCTGGTAACAGCTACTCTCCCTGACTGAGGAATTCGATTATTGCTCTTGCCAGTTGGGAAGGGAAGGTGAGAAGCTAGTTCCCCTTTAGCTGTGGGTTTACCGAACAGTTAATCGCTTGGTACTTTCATGACTTTTCCTTTCGCTGTTTCCCTGACCTAAGCCTCTCATTGGTAGCAATGCCTCGTGAGCTTTTCTCTCTCCCATCTCCATCTCCATGTTTTCCTCTCCTTGTTTTCTTAGCCTTCTATATTTAGTTAAGGTCCCTAGTGTGGGTGGTGTAATTCATAACACATGTCCTGAAGATTTTGCACATTTATACTTTCTTACTCCTGTGCCAAATGTTTAACCTGATCATCTCATTTAATGTTCGTGATTAACATTTACCTAGCACACATGGAAACGTATTTTTTTCACATGTAAACCATTACACGGGATTAAATGTTTTCATGGAGCTGTATACAAAAAATTACAGCAGCAGAGTTAGAGAGACTCGCTCTGCAAGCAAGGGCAGTTACGTATTCAGAAAGGAGCAGGAATTTGAGCTGGAGCTGGAAGAGTGAGTGGATGTTCCCTGAGAGAAAAAGGCATTCTAAGCAAGAATCAACAGTGTGTGTAAAAGGTTACATCATGGCATGTGTGAGTACACTGAGTTGATCCAATGCAGTTGGAGCCTAGACGGAGAGGAGTGGAGAAAATGGAAATGAGATAGTAAATTGGTCTAGATCGTGAAAAGCCTCAAATGTCACGCCTTATGGTGAAGGTTTTATGGAGACATGTTATTTCTGTAAGGCGAGCGATGTTATCAGATGTCTTTTAGGAAGATAATTCTAACAGCAGTATGGAGAAAAGTAAGCTGCACTGTCTAGTACCGTCACCATTAGCCACATGTGGCTATTTAAATTTAAATTAATTAAAATTTCAATAAAATTAATTCGGCGCTGGGTGAGAGGGTGACAGTGGGCAGAGAGACTCTGATTGGCCAACATATGCACGTGACCTAGGAGAGTGACAGGAAACTGAGCCGAGAAGGTAGATAAAGAAGACGGTGTTGGAGATGAAGGAAAAAGGGGGAGGGTTAAAGATATCCACAAGCTACTGACAACTTTGAAATAATTGCTCCAGAGAGAATGAGTTCAGGCTGTTTCTGGTGTCTTTTTCCCCTCGTTAACCTCAGTTTCTTATAAAAACGTATCATCGATGTGCCTTATTCAGTTATTTAGCAAATATTTGAATGTCTACTACGTAACAGTTGCTGTGCTTTGAAGCGATGGAGATCTGAGCTAATGGAATGGCAAAAGCAAAGGGGTTTGAGATAGAATGGGAGAAGGGACGGAGGAAAGTGTGCAAATTTAAAGGACGTCTAGGGCATTGTCGGGGGGTGGCGATTAAGAACTTAGAGGCTGAAGAACCAAAAGAGAAGCTAGACTGCCAGGTTCAGGCTTTCTCTGACAATGGATGCAAAGGAAGAGAAACAGGATGAGGAGCAAGGTCGGGGAGAAGTTAGTCCCCACCTTCAATCACCTGGAGTTTGTTTCATGATGCCACGTCTGTCGCTCTTTAGTTTTGCATCTCGGAACAACAGTGGACTCACAAAGAGTTGACCACATGCCCTCCCTTTTTCCTTCCTCGAAAAAGAGCTGTTGACAAGAGATTAGGTCTGATTAATGAGGCGGAATAGCCTAATACAGTACATAGTGCAAAGTAAATATTCAGTAAATAGCTGTGGAATGAATGACAATGCAATAGACACAGTGTTGTGTCTCTTAGTTATTATGCAGTTGAAAGTAGACATCCTCTCATACTGAGATAGTCACCGATGCATAGTAATTTTAAAATCTTTTACAAATGCAAGGCTTGCTGTTATTTTACTATAGTTAATCTGCAAACCAGTTAATCTGTCTCCAGATAATAGAACTGACTGTATTTTCAGGCAACGAGACTAGATATTTTGATCATCTCTCTTAGGAGCCTTCTGTTGTGTAAAAAACAAAATAAATACTAGAATTTCATATTTTTTATTAGCCTACATGTCAAGTTGAAAGCATATATTGAACAAGATGATATCTCATCATGTTTGTTATCAGAAGCAGCAGCTTGATCTTTGACAATTGTGATTGAATTTTCACACTGAGTATAAAGCACTTGGTTTGATCATAAACCCCCACACGAGAAATTCCATATTTGTTTGACAGTAGAAAGACAGGGTTATATTTTAATCTGTTAAACAAGCTGGGTAATCCTGTGACATTTAATATGCTGTATCCAAAATCTTTACTTTTAAATGTCCTTTTACATTTATCTCAAGTATGAAAAGTGCATGAAAATTCACATTAAATTATTAACTGCGTTGTTGAGAGTAATTACATGATTTTCGAATTTCATATACATTATATTTTAATTTTAGGAGCTAAATTTTATCTTTGTATACATTTGTAATTGAGGTGGCTAGCTGCGATAACGCAGAGTTTAGAGAGAAAAGCGTTTATCTACTTTTATCCCAAAGATTTGATATGGCTTATGATAAATAAGTATAAAAGTAAAATATGAGATATAAGGAAAACAAATTGAATCTATGTTAACACGTAAATAAAAATGAAAGTAGATGCATAGGTTCGAGGCTTTCTGGTGGTAAAAATGAAGTGGAAACATGGTCATATAACTTTTCATGAACTAAACATAGTGGTTTCTCTGGTTAGCCAAAGCTGAACTTCATAAGAAATTTTGTGTGTTGGTACAAAGGAAAAACGTGAAGTGGAACAGTGTTCTTATAAATAACACATGAAAAAATGCGTTACAACTGTCTGCCTCCTCTCCTTGCCCCCTCCTTGCGGCCTACAAATATGTATTGAGGGCCATGTAGAGCCCGATGCTCCAAGAGAATCCTTCTAGTAAGATACAAATATGATCTTTAATGCTACTTCTAGTTTAAGGAAAATGGAGTCAGTACCTTGCTTTCTGCTAGCTTGGCTTTTTAAAAGGATAAAACTTAGACCTGTATATAGGAGGATGGATGGACTACTCATTCATAAGAGCCCTCCAAAGATATGACTAGACTTTAGATAAAAAAACTAGATACTAGGTACTTTGAGATTTTTTTTTTCCTGGACTTTATTGATTAAATGCAAATCTATATCCTTAGAAATTCCTGCAGCAAATGATAGGTGTTTGCCTAACCAAAAGGCCTACCTAGAAAAATCTATTAGATGGTTAATGTTGAAGTCAGTTCTCTTAGAAAACTGTTGATAGTACTACCAAGATATTTTTTTCCTCAAGTGGATCTAGCAGAAGAATGAGTTGCTCTAACCATTAAGGTTTAACACCATGTGAAAATATATGAGATGATTTTAACTTGGAAATATAAAAAGCAGATATCATCAATCTACATGCCATGGCTGTAACATTAGTCTAGTTAATGTTTACTAATGTCTAATGAGATGTGGGATTTCTGAATAACAGATCATCTCAATCAATACAACTGAATGACATAGCTGTAAAATGTAGCCTTTTGTTCTAGGTAAATTAAACTGACTTCCCTCTATTGGGATAGTAGATATAAATTTCAGAAGAGTTTACCAACTGTAATAACTAATTTCTATCAGTATTTGTGCTGTTATTTTGTGGGGAAGTTGCAGAAACAAATAACAGTTGAGTCCACTACAAATTTATCCACAGCATCACTTTGTAGAGAGTTTTCTATACTCTGTGACAGTGGAACATGTGATAACTAATCCCAAAGGAGAAGCCATCAAAGGACGCATAGAAATGGGGCTGTGGGGGTTGGGAGTTGGGTGTAAAAGGTGAGGGGGTGGCACGCGAGACTGATTTTTGTCTAAGTTCTCTTTTCTAGTGCATGAAATTATCCGATCTTCTTTATATTCCTTTTATAAGTACAGGCTAATCAAAACTAGAATAATTTGACCTAAGGTGGGATGGGGAAGATTTTGAGGAACACCGTTCGACTTCCTTTTTCTTTAATGCCTCCACCAACTCTAGTGAGTGATTTCTTGAAATTGTGAACAACTGTTCTTGTAGGACACTGATTCTCAATTCTGAGAGAACCCTTTAAGAAATACTCATCATGCCTCAGCCCCACGTCACGTTGCTTCAGCTTGTATGGATGTGGATCCTGATTAGTGGCATTTTTTTAAAGAAGGTCCTCCTGGTGATTTTCATGCACAGATTGAACTGAGAATCACTTTGCCTGTCTTCTGCCTTACTTTTCCCGGAATAGAAAAATCCATGTTTGGTGGTCTGGAACCGCCAACAAACATAAAAACGAAACGAAACAAAACAAAACAAAACCTAACCAAGATAAAAACAAAAAGGAAACAACTCTATCTCTTCCCTTAAATCAATGGTGAAGATATTTCTAAAAACTGCTGCTTCTCTTTTGTGCCAAGCTAAGCACTATTCTGAAAATGAAAGAGAGCAGTGAAAAGGATATTAATTCCAGGTACGCAGTAGAACTGGAATAAGTCGATAGCCAGTGCCCTGAGTTATTTTGTAGGGCCCTACCTTGTACAGGTAATATTTCTGTGAATATAAAAAGCAGGAGACAAATACCTCTACTTGTTACAGGCAGTTCGTATTTTGCCTGTCACGGTCACACAAGTTAATACTATGACTCTTTTTGGTGTGTGAAGTTTTGAGTCCCGTATACCACCTTTTCCATTATTCTGTGAAGTTATTTTTAAGAAAGACCTCTGTCAGATAAACCCATTGTTCCATCTGCATTCAGTGTTTTAGCAGAATTTTAGAGGAATTTTTATTCTTCATCAGATTGGCAATATCACACCCATAAATTTTGGCACCCTCTGAAAGTAAAGCAGTTTTTGGGCAAAGACTTTCAGATAACAAATGCCATTCTTATTTTACATCCAGCCAATTAAATCACTGAAACACTGACATCCAAAGCAATGTGAAACTATTTAGATTTCTCAACCCCTTTGGACTCATTCATTAACACATTTAATGTATGATGTGTTCTGAGAAATATTTGATTAGCTTTACTAAGTAGTTTTTTTTGGTAAATTTTGTTCAGATTACCTCTGTTTGGTTTTGCAGTTGCTATTCAACATTGTAGATTAGAATTATTCTTTTAATAGAATTATAAAAACTGGATTGGCTTTACTCACAATCAGTAAATACACCGCTTGCGGGCTGTCATTTTGCTGCTCTCGAGGCAAGCACTGCTAACCTAACTTCCTTTCTCTGAAACATGCAGCCTCAGAATCTACCTGAACACCTTGCTCAGTGACCTTGACTACACACCAGAGGTAGCGCCCAAGATAAATCTTAACTGCCATCACCGGCTTAGTCTAGTGTCCTGTTTTGGTATATTTTATAAATGAAAAATCAAAACTTAAATAAGACACTCCATTTCTGTTACTCTGGAAAGTTTGTAATTCACCTGTCCTTTATCAAGGGCCTCACTGCTTCTAGATTTTTGGGATCAAAGGCAAAGCATGTAACGTTATCTCTACAGTAGAACTTAGCCAATGTAATTCATGAAGATTTATTCATAGGTGGTGGGGAAGAGTATGGTGATTAAATGGTTGCATACCAAAACCCAACAAAGGCATTACAAGAAAAGAAAATTTTAGCTCAGTATCTCTCATAAACATAGGTGTAAAAATCCTCAACAAAATATTATAAGTCAAAACCAACAATATATAAAAAGTATTGCCGCCCATCACTAAATGGGGTTTATTCCAGGTATGGATGGCTAGTTCAGCATTTGAAAATCAATGAAATTTATCACGTCAACAGGCTAAAGAAGAAAAATTATTCGATTATATCAATATATAAAGTAAAGGTATTCAATTAAATCCTACAACCATTCATGATAAAAACTCTCAAGGAACTCAGAATAGTGAGGAAATTCCTCAAGATAATAAAGAATACCTACAAAACCCATAGCATCATGTTTAACCACAAATCAACCAATGTTTTTCCTCAAAGATTGGGAACAAAGGAAGAATTTCTCCTCTCATCATTCCTGTTCTACATTGTCCTGGAAGTCCTAACCGATGCGATAAGATAAGATAAGAAAAAGAAATTAAAAGTTTACAGATTGGGAAGGAATAAACGAAACTTTGTTCATAAATGAAATGATTGCTGCCACTTCCTGGAACTAAAGATCAATTACAGCAAAGTTTCAGGATAAGAGGTTGACATAAAAGAATCGATTGCTTTCCTAATACTAGGAATGAACAATTGGGATTTGAAATAAAGAATATCATTTATGTTAGCACCAAAAAATTTAATACTTAGATATTTACCTAAATACGTACAAGAACCATAGGAGGAAAACTACAAAACTTTTCTGAAATAAATCAAAGATTTAGTAAAGAAACATATATTCCATGTTCATGGAATGGAATATTCATATTTTTTAAGATGTCGGTTCTTTCCAACTTGATCTATAGATTCAATTCAATCCCAATCAAAATCCTAGTAGGTTATTTTGTGGATATTAACAAACTGATTATAGTGTTTATATGGCTATGTAAAAGACCCAGAATAGCCACCACAATACTGAAGTACAAAGTCAGAAGACTGACATTACCTGATTTCAACATTTACTGTAGAGCTACAGTAATCAAAACATTGCGATATTGGG
>NW_011888794.1:7566562-7577301 GCF_000151845.1 Pteropus vampyrus
AATAGGTGAATGTATAAACAGTCGTATGCTAGATTATTATTCAGGGATAAAAAGAAATGATCTCTGAAGCCAGGAAAAGGCATGGCGGAACTTCAAGTGTGTATTATGTATTACTAAGTTAAAGAAGCCAATCTGAAAAGGCTGCATACTCTGATTCCAACTATAACTGACTCTTGAATAACATGGGTTTGAACTATACATATCTACTTATACACAGAAATTTTTCAATAAATGCAGTAAGTGTATTTCTCTTATGATTTTCTCAACATTTCTCTAGCTGGCTTTATTGTAAGAACACATATAATGTGTAAAATGTGGTAATTGACTATGTTATCAGTAAGGCATGATGGTAACAGGCTATTAGTAGTAGTTAACATTTTGGGCAGTCAAAGTGATACTCAGATTTTTGATCACACTAGGGAAACTGTACCCCTAACCTCTGCATTGTTCAAAGGTCAACTTTGGCATTCTGGAGATGACAAAATTGGACAGTAAGAAGATCAATGATTGACATGGGTTGTAGGGGAGAGGGAAGAAGGAAGAGCTGAATAGGTGGAGCACAGAAAGTGTTTTTAGTGGGTGAAACTACTCTGTATGACACTAATGAGAGGTAGGTGACATGCATTTGTCAAAGTCCATAGAGCTATAGAACGCGAAGAATGAACCCTAAAGTATACTGTGGATATTGGTTAATAATAATGTACCAATATGGGCACATTTATAACTAATGTACCAAACTAATGCAAAATGTTACTAATCGGGGCATATGAGTGTGTAGAGAAGAGAGTATATGGGAACTCTATTTTCTGCTCAGGTTTTTTTTTTTTTTTTTTTTTTTTGTAAGCTGAAACAGCTCTAAATAATAGTCTTAATTAAAACAATTAGAAGACAAAAAAACATTTAATTTAAAATTAATGTATTTGATCCATTTATATTAACTAAGGGATATTGAGCAATTTTAAATCTCTTGTGGAATAAGGGGACAGTATAACAACAGTGGACAATATAATAGATAATGCAATAAACTAAAATTTTACTAAAACGCAAAATTGCTTTTTGTATTGAAGTTTCTGTCTTTCTAAAAACCTACGAGAAGTATATTAAAAATGTAATTCAGGGAAATTATGTCTGTAGGGATATGGTAGAAACCAACTTATTTTAATTATAGAAGTCTACATCATTTAAAGAATTTTCTTATTTAACGTTTCAGTTCTCATTCTTATTTTAAAATAAAAATTAATAAATATAAAAATTTTTATGTATGAATGCCATAAATTTATCTTATTATCTATTTTACTTAGTACCAGTTGATCTCTACCTATCATTACAATCACAAAAGTTTTATTATAGGTATTAAAATGGTTATGGCAGTGACACATGGTACTAAACTAAGCATCTTGTTTATATAAACATTTATAACTCCATTCATTTTGGAGGGATACACCATCTTTTTGAAAAATGTAGTTAGCACAGTGATTTTTTAAAATGTATTTTTACATATCAGAAAATATTATCCATTCTATAATTGCGATTGGTTTCACTACTGAATTCGTACCTGTACGTTGACTCTTTGAAGTTCTTATCTGAGCAAATACGATATAGTCTTTGGAAGTTCATATTCGTATGCCATTTTTGTATGGATACCTTTAATACATTTAGAGATGCCATTTCATACATATACAAATCGCTTTATTCTGCACAGTTTTAAGATGAAATCGGATGTTAGTAAATGCATCTTTAAGTCTGTTGAAGGTTAAACTTTCCAGATATCTTTTTCATCCAACCATGTTCATATAATATTTTGTCAGTACTGATATATCAGCAACGGAAAGACTCACTGTTTGAGTGATGGGATTCAGGGGCATTTTCTTAATTTTCTAGTTAAAACAGTAGAAAGAATGTCCTGTTCTCAGAACTAGAAATGACCTCATGTAGAGGTTGTCCATTTTTAGAGACTTTCCAAGCTAGAATTTCCAGGTTACAGGGCTTCAGTATTTTAAATTGCGTTCATGCTCTTTTGTTGTCTGCTACCATTTTTGTCCACTGTGTTTTTGAGAATTTTGTTTCTTTTGATGTATAATAATAAGCCCCACTAGATAAAGATTTTTGTAGAGGTACTGTGTTTTGTAGTGGTTAAGAGCTTTGAACTCACAAAGGCATGGGTACCACATAGTGGCTATGTGATCTGGGGTACACTACATGATCTCTCACATTTCTTTTTTCTCCTCAATGATGGGTATGATAACAGGTCTTTTCTTATAGGGATGCTGTGTGTTTTAAGCACTAAATATATGTGTATATATTTTTGGCTATTTCCTGTCTTTTAGTAAGTGCCACATAAATAAGAGCTGCTGCTATCATCCTCAGCATTAATACTACTCACAAATTAAGGTCTTCTAGAATGTTCATGGCCGTTACAGTTCTCACAGTATTGCCATTTTTCTGTTGTTCAGCAAGTCTACAACATCTAAAGATTCATTGCTATTTTGCTTAGATTATAGGGACGTAATGGGAGAGAGTTACTAATTTGACATTTCTAAGACATTAGTTTAATTATTCAAAGAGCAAAGGGTCTTTGAATTCTGAAGATCACCAAGAAAACTATTTTATTTTAGGAATTTTTTTCATTGTGTGAAACAATGGAATATTCTTTAAATGTCATCCAAATTTGCACTGAACGTCTTTAAAATATTTCCAAACCTTGCATTGTAGCTACAGAGAAGTTCTACTCTAGACTGACAACCAGGCCGTGATTTATTACAGGATCTGCTGTTAACATTATTTTGTCTGGAATGAACAGAGTGGTTGAAGAAACTCCATCCATCTTTTTGTTTATTTGACGTCTATGCCACATTAAATGTACCTTAAAGAAACAATATATAAATAAGAAATTCTACTTAACAGTGATGATTACTCATCAGGAAGATAAATCTCTTGACAATAATGCAAGAGGACTCCTGTCAAGCAATGTCTGTTAAATTTAAATAAAACATGATTTTTAAACTTAAGCGAATTTCTAAAGCAAATATTTTAGCTTCATTTTCTTTGCTAAAGTTAGCATTGCAGAACGTACTCAGCTTGTTCTCTCTTCAGCAGTTATTACTGTCTCCTAAGCTTTACCTCTTTCAACTCAATCACTGATTATGTTCGATATGAGAAATTAATAGAAACAGAATGTACCTTTTTTATTGTTAATGTTTACCAAAAGAGTGAAAAAATAGTGAGCAAGTAGATAGAGACTTTGACAAATATATAGTTCTTGTGCTTTCATGCTGTTTTTTTGTTTGTGTGTTTGTTTGTTTAAGGAATTTGGGGAAGGAGGATGGTAATAGAGTAATTGAGTCAGGAAGAATACCTTGGGAGAATTATGCAACTTTTCTTGAGAATGTTAGGTCCTGAATAAAGAATGTCTACCTGGAATTTAGAGCCACACAGTAGTTTGTAAATGAGACACCACGCATTGTCAACAAATGGCCTCTATCTGTGTTTCTCCTCTGGATTTCTTAATTATTAGGCTTAATTTCAGATATATTTATTTGGAAATTTGAGGAATATTTTTTAGTGTCACAGTTGTTAAATACAGATTTTAGAAGAATGGGAGAATTCTGCTTCCATTTATTATTCAGTGAATATACTTTTTAATATTAAACTGTTACCAATATGCTACTTGCTAGTCAGTTGATGTTTTCAATAATTCCACAAATTAGTGCTCAGCTTTATGATTGTCTCTGGATACCCAATCATGTGTTTGACCTGCATACTTAAAATTTATTAAACTGGTAGATACTATATAAACTATAACATTTCCAAAATTCTAAATCTGAATTCTTTTGAATAAAGATCAAGATTGATCTAGTTAGTTGTTGTCGGATCATAGAGATTTCTTAATATATTAATTCTAGTAGTCACTGACTGATATATTAATTCTAGTAGTCACTGACTGATATATTAATTCTAGTAGTCACTGACTGTTTAGCTACATCACGAATAGCACTGGAAGGCTTTTTCCAAGCTTTACTAATTATAGAGGTAGATCGTGCTTGTCTTAATCAACATTTTTACAACTGGGTATCTAGTTTCCCCATGAGAGGAGACTGGAAAGGAAGGGTGTAAACTGGTGACAGGAGCTGAGTTTCCACAGAGGGAGGACTCCCCAGGTAGACATTGCTGTAAAAGGGGGTGGGGACGGGACTAAAAGAGCTTCACTACTAAGATGCTTCAGAAAAAGAAGACAGCTTTTATGCTAACTCTTGATCGTACAAGAGAAAACTATTATATTTTTGAAAGTTTGCTCCTTTTAATCTTGTCTTACCCATTTAAGATGATAGTATGAACGCAATTATATAGTTGAAAGGTTAACTTTTACAAATTGGATTAACATGCTCAGCATATGTAAAAACAAACTCATAGAAAGATTCTAACTGACCCAAGCATGCAAAAAGAACTTCTCAACTGAGATTATAACTAGGTTCTTCACTAACATTCTAGTGTTTTTTTCTATTAGATTTTGCTACATCTACTAAGTCTACTGTGTGCATACTTAATTTTTTGGAGCAGAAAATGAATTTAGAATTCTCTTACTCTGTTTAGTTCATATTCTTATTTCACCTGTGTAAAACTTGTGGTTTGGTAACTTGCCCAAGGCTGTGTAACTAGTTAAGGACATGTTTTAACATTACTCGGTTAACCACACATGTTATTGGTAATTAATCTAGCTAGTAATCAAGTTTTTTGACGTATAAGCTTTGAAAGCACTCAGTTGGATGTTGTGGTCTGTGTTCCTTTTGAAAGGCATCAAATAATGGATTAAATGTTGATATCAGTTTTTAAAGCGCCAGGAACCTTTTTTTTTTTTTTTTTTTCTTTTTTAAAATTATAGTTGGCATACAATAGTATGTTAGTTTGGGGTATATGGCACAATAATGACAGTGGTTTGTGTGTTGAATAAGGCAATGTGGCATTTGAACCTATTCCATGAGTAACCATGTGAAAGTCAAGCTATGAAGAAAGGGTAGTTGTATGTTCCAGAAATATTAAAGTTTTGGCATTAACAAATAGTGGGGTGTGTTAATATTTATAATGGTGTGCAATTGTTCCCATTCTTCTATTATATATTAACTGTTACCTGATATTTTTCTGATAGTGATATAATATTTAGTGATGTAGAATTTGTAAAAATAGTACATATGGAGATATATATTTACACACACACACACCTATTTTAAAATGGGAAATTGTTGGAAAGGCAGCAAGTAAATAGGGCTGTGGCCAGTATAAGTAGCCCAAGAATTTCCATCTCTAACTTAAATCCTGGTAAGCAAAGAGTGTTTTTCCCCACCTTATACGCGTAACAGCCCTGAATGATTACTTACTTAGTTGTAGGAGACACTACCTGGTTACGTATTCATTCCATATTCACACCCAACACCCCTTACCTCCAGCGACTACACAAAACCTAAGCTAACGCCCTACTTGTTGGTTAGATTTTAGCTTAACCACCTCTCCCTTATGATTGCATCCTTGGCCATTTCAGTTGAGGATGGGTCCATCCTTGTCTTCAGCCTCTGTTCTTCCTTTTATACTATATATACCTGTTTGGGTTTATTTGATCTTCCTTTTAGCTTTGGGAGCTAACGGCTCACAAACTGGTCTTAGACCAGTTTATTCCTCTAAATTTCAACCCCCTGCCCCAGATTCTCAACAGTTTTTTCAACAGTTTAACATTTTATCACCCCAAAATATAGAAAGTTGTTCTTGGGGAGCAAACATATCTAATCTTACTGTTTTTATGTGTAAAGCACAGATACACATACAATGTGTAAACAAATATATGGTATATTTATGATTTTAAAATTCCATAGGTGCAAACGATTAGGGAAAAAATGGCCTTAGAAAGCTCCTTAGCTGGCAATAATGAAAAAAAAAAAAAAAAGATTGAGAAACACTGTACTTGACCTGCATAAATCTACGTCCTTTATGGACGTTTCCATTTGGATGTTATTTAAAAACTTCGAACTCAGCTTGTTCAGAACTGAAATGATTATCTTCACTGCCACCCCACCCGAGTCCGTTCCTCATCCTTTCTGTCCACTCTCGGTTGGTGGCATCACCAGGGTTTCTGTGCCTACTCTGTCACATCGGCTCCATTCCCGAAGCATCAGCTCAGCTCAGGCTGTCACCTTTCCCTACCTGGATTATTGCTACAGCTTTTTAAATTACCCTTCCTGCTTCTGTTATCCACACCTCATTTTTTATCCACACCACCCTACAGGGCACATTCTGAAATGTATGTCTGATCATCTCTCATCTGTTTAAAAACTCCCAATTCTTAGGGCTCAAAATCCTATTTCCATGGCATAGCCCGCCTTTCCTTTTATTTTCTTGTCTTTTCCTGTCTTTCCAGATTTATGCCTTTCTACTGTTCCTACTTGTCCTCCCCATCAAAAACTTTTATTTTGGAGTCATTCAAACTCCTCAAATGTGCCACTTCCTTTCTCATCTGTGGCCTTCTCCAAATGCTCCTCTCTCTGCCCATGACACTGAACTTTTGAATTTTTTCCTTCCTTTCCCTAACACCATGCAACTTCCTGTCTACTAGTATTCAGTTCAGATGTCATATCCTCCTACATGCACTTTGTGATTATTTTTATTATGCTGTTTGTCACACCAGGGTAAATACATATTATCTGTTTTTGTTTTTCACTAAACAGCTTCTTGAGGCTAGACTGTATCATCTGTGTAGTATTTCCAGCTCTATCTCGTAGGCATTCTATAAGTATGTGCCAAATGAAAAAAATGAGTGGATGTTCAGGGTTATTTTAAGTACTACTATTGTATGGACTTTCAGGTTATTCTGTTTTCGTAGGTATTTACCATGTTTTCCCACAAAATGTTCCATACTAGATTGGATTAAACTTATTACTTCTTTTTAATTAATATTAATGACTTTGACCAAAAAAAACAATACATAAAGAACAGCTTTTCAAATATTGAAATATTTGCTTTTCCAAAATAGAATTAACTAATTTTATAACTCATTTATTCTTATCTACAAAAAGCAGTATTAACATTATTTAAATAGGCAGATTATCAAAATATGTTTGACTCTGTTTTTTCTCCTTCTCATTCTCTTTAGCTAAAGGACACAAAATCAGCAGATCAGAAAACAACACTACTTCATTTTCTGGTGGAAATATGTGAAGAAAAGTACCCCGACATCCTGAATTTTGTGGATGATTTGGAACATTTGGACAAAGCTAGTAAAGGTTTGTGCTTTTATAGAAAACATTTCACTGCTCTGGGTCTTAAAGACAGAAAATAATGCCTTTCATTTGAATGCGCTTGCTACTTTGTCAGTGTTTTCATACTGAATATGTCATCTTAAAAATAGAAAGTTGTAGAATGCTTGTTTTATCAGTTGTCATTATTGGAGCTGTGAGTTTAGTTTGATTAGAAAATGAGGCCCTGTATCAAAAATACATCGTTTTGCATTTTAAACCTTGTGAATACCTGCCAGCCCCACCTCTGCTGCTAAGCCTTCTCCACTGTTGGCCATCACAGTGCTCCCTTGATACAGTGTCATTCACAAGTACTCGGGGACTATTATGTATCTGGAATAAGCACTAGTAATCAGTGTACCCTGTCTGCCTGAGTCCTAAATCTGTCTCCACCCACCTTGCAGGTGAAGCCATCTTTCTTTGTCCTAGTAGACACCAGACTGCCCCAGATTCCATTCACTCCTTCCTGATATCCAAATTTCTAACCTGCTTCTAACAGTTTATAAAAGATTAGGTTATAAAAGGTCATAGAAGGGATAAGACTTATTATTAATACTTGGTTAAAATATGATTTAAATGCAGGTTTTGACCACCTGAAGAATCTACTTTTCATTTGATTGATTCTATGAGAAAAAACAAACAAACCTTAATTGGCTCCAAACAACCAATTTATGATTACATATTTGTATAAATATATACAAATGGTGGACTCTCTGTATTTTTCATGTGTGTTGACCACTGGTCACTAGTAATATCAAATTATTTTGTAATCTGTTTATTTCATTCTTACAACTGGAATTTGTCAACTTGAAGGATACTTTTTTTCATATTATAGTGAATGTTCTTTAAAAAAATCACTTTTATCATTCTCTACCCCTTTAAATTGTTTTTTTCTTCTATAAAATGGAGATTTGTAGTGCTTTATCTGCACAAAGGCATGTGATTGGATGAAATGTTCTTTGACACTTTCTCATGAGTTGTATGTTTCTTTGAAATATTTGTCTCATACATCCCGTGGAGGAAGGGGAGTTTGGAAATATTAGTCTGGATTTTTAAGACCAAAACTAAACTATTTATTTTACTTTTCACTCCTGCCTCTTACTAATGTAAGGATATTGAATTACTTTGCCTTTGTGCTGCCTGAAAATATCCTTGATATAAGAAGATTGTGTGTGTGTAAGTGAAATTTAAAAACGGAAATAATCTAATTATTTTCTTATATTAAATAATCTGAAAAAGGGCCAAAGGGCCCAGGGAGGGGAGGAACATTAAAAATAAGTCAGTGATACTCAAAATAGCTTTTAAGTGATCGGTTCTTTAACTTAGGGAAGGCGACTTTCCTAAAATGAGATTTTTCTGAAATTTTGGTGTAGGAATAAACGGAATGCAAAAGAATTGAAAATGGGCATTCTTGATGAATGTTAAACTTGATAAATAACAGAGTGGTAGATGAAAAAAGTGGAGCAAAGTACCTCGAAATACAGAGGAAGTTCTTTTTTTAGGGAAAAGGTAGTCGAGTGGTTAATAGTTTATATCAACATTAGGTTTTAGCAAGAATTAAAGCAGTGTGAATGTTTCTGCTAATAACAGTTTGCATTTCTGATCACGTCACCATCTTTCCTACTAGCTCTTAAACCAAACAGGAAGCCCGAGCATGCTTCTCTTTCAGACGCATTTTTAATTATAGAATTTATTTTTCAGCAGTTTTTGCTCATAAATTAAGTTTTTAAAGTACCATTTATCTTGATTCATTTGATCGCACTTAAAATTCTGTTAAATATCCCGACATTTAACTTTCACGAGGGCTTGCGGAGTTGTAACTTGGTTATTAGATTCTTCTGTTTGTTTTCTTTTTTGGTGCTTCTGTGGGCAGTCTGGGGCCTTGGGGGTTTTTCGTTTCCATCTGTTACAGCAGAGGCAGCATATGTGTATCGGTCAGCAGATACTGTTAATGTGTTTCATAGGGAGCAGCCAACTTCATGTTTGAAATAGAGTAGCCATGAACAAGATAATGTTTTATGTGTAGGTGATGGTTGAGCATGATTTCTTTATATGTTCATATTACCCTATTAATGAATGACATTTTAGAGGAATAAATATAATGGTTTAGATGAAATAAGTCTGTCTGCTTTGGAGAATTTCAGTGCTCTTATATATCATCTTTTAAAAGTTTCCAGATTTGAAATCTCCTCAGTGAGTTATCACATGAATTAAAAAGTACCTTTGTTTTTGAGACATAACAAATCCTGGCCATTAGGTATTTCTGGATCAGCAGGGGGAATTTTCATTACAACTAATGAGCTTACCCGTATGACAATTTTCAAAAATCTACTTCGTTAGGGCTGCTTCTTTTCTAAGAGATAATGGCTTACAGCTTTTCTGTTGTATTTCAGTGGAAATATTTTGGGTCATTATTGTATTTCTGTATGCTATTGTAATATTTCTTCTTTTTCTGGACTTCTAAGGATTGAATGCAATTTTCTCTTATCTAAACAGTGGAAATTAATGAACTCTAATCTACGAAAGTCTTACTGATTATTTTATAAAACATGGTTTATTATTTAATTGGTGGAATGGTATTTTATTAATGAACAGGAACTATGACAAAACTGTGGGTTTTTGGGGTGTATTAAAATAAAACCAAGGTAAGTTTACAGTGTCACCTTTTTCAGCTCTGCGTTTTTAGGGTTATCATAGCTCTAACATACATTTCCATTCTTCCCTAGATAGTCACCTCTGAGAAAGGCCATTGTTACCCCAGCTGTACCTTATTCATTCATTCATTCACTTAACAAGTGTATGTTGTATGATTACCTTGTGTCAGAAACTGTTCTTGTCTTGCTACTGGCCCAAGGTTTAGTTTCTATATCTTAGCGCAACTCAGGCTACCCCACCCATACATGGTTTCTGTCCCAACTGGCTCCTCCCTCTTATTCTCCATATACTTTACTTCTCCTGTGCAACCTCTAAGTTTAGCTGTTATTAACCTAATACCGAGTCCTTCTCTCTTTCCCTCTCTATGGCTTTTCCTCAGGTGCTCTCTTCAGTTCCCAAGGGCTTAAATAGCATCATAACGTTAATGGTTTGCAAATTTATATCCCAGACTGTCCTTCTAAGCTCTACACATGTATATCCAACAGCTTACTTGCCATTTCCAGCTACATCTCAATATGTAGGTCACAATATGCCATAAAACACGGCTCTTTATTCCTACACCAGTTCTCAGTATACTTAGCCTCTCTCCTTCAAGATTTATTTACTCACGAAAATCCTTGTTTCCCTGCTTCCATCTATTTCTTTATCTCATTTGCCCTGTCTCTTTATAGCCTTCAGCACTTCACCTGAGAGCTGTGTGGTAGATTCTAAGTTAAATCTATGGGCAGTGGCAACTGCGGCCTAGAATGTTGTCTAGTTCTTTCCTTCATCAAGAAAAGTAAGTGCCACCTTCCCTTTGCTGCTTTT
>NW_011888794.1:7577351-7579649 GCF_000151845.1 Pteropus vampyrus
ATTATTTAATTGGTGGAATGGTATTTTATTAATGAACAGGAACTATGACAAAACTGTGGGTTTTTGGGGTGTATTAAAATAAAACCAAGGTAAGTTTACAGTGTCACCTTTTTCAGCTCTGCGTTTTTAGGGTTATCATAGCTCTAACATACATTTCCATTCTTCCCTAGATAGTCACCTCTGAGAAAGGCCATTGTTACCCCAGCTGTACCTTATTCATTCATTCATTCACTTAACAAGTGTATGTTGTATGATTACCTTGTGTCAGAAACTGTTCTTGTCTTGCTACTGGCCCAAGGTTTAGTTTCTATATCTTAGCGCAACTCAGGCTACCCCACCCATACATGGTTTCTGTCCCAACTGGCTCCTCCCTCTTACTCTCCATATACTTTACTTCTCCTGTGCAACCTCTAAGTTTAGCTGTTATTAACCTAATACCGAGTCCTTCTCTCTTTCCCTCTCTATGGCTTTTCCTCAGGTGCTCTCTTCAGTTCCCAAGGGCTTAAATAGCATCATAACGTTAATGGTTTGCAAATTTATATCCCAGACTGTCCTTCTAAGCTCTACACATGTATATCCAACAGCTTACTTGCCATTTCCAGCTACATCTCAATATGTAGGTCACAATATGCCATAAAACACGGCTCTTTATTCCTACACCAGTTCTCAGTATACTTAGCCTCTCTTCTTCAAGATTTATTTACTCACGAAAATCCTTGTTTCCCTGCTTCCATCTATTTCTTTATCTCATTTGCCCTGTCTCTTTATAGCCTTCAGCACTTCACCTGAGAGCTGTGTGGTAGATTCTAAGTTAAATCTATGGGCAGTGGCAACTGCGGCCTAGAATGTTGTCTAGTTCTTTCCTTCATCAAGAAAAGTAAGTGCCACCTTCCCTTTGCTGCTTTTGTCCTGGTCATTCCTGGGAACCTCACCTAAATGTCTGTGTATTCTACTCTTTCCTTCAGGATAAATTCATTGATTTTTCCAGAAAATCTTAGAACACTATTTAAGAACTCCTACTCTAGACTAGAGACTATTCCTGGCACTGCTGGGAATGTAATTAGCTTCTATAGAAAGGGCAATATTCAGTGTATTATAAGAGAGGATTCGATGATTGCCCAGTTTTAACTTTGTCACCTGTTTTTTTTGTTTCCACATTTTTAGCTTTCAGGAGCATTCTTTTATATCTTATATTTGATTTTTTTTTCCCCTCTCCATTTTATAGACCTCTTTGCTTTTAAGACATTATTTGTTTGCTTTTAGCTAGTAATTTTGTGGTCTGACCCAAATATTTGTCGACTCAAATACATCTCCTGGTTTCCAATTCCTCGTGACTTTCTAACATTTTATGATAAATGCCTTACTAGGTACAAAATGTTTATCTTTTATTCACCTACTGTGAACACTTAAAACACTTAATTTGCAGGTGGCTGCCACCTGGAAACTTCATAGTGTTTGAAAATTTCAAATTCGTCTGCTATAACAAGCAGAAAGCATTTTCAAAGGCTTTCATTTACCTCTGTATAGTGTAGACTTCCAAAAGTGCCAATTAAAATGATTAGTGAGATTGATTGATACACTTTGAATATTCACTACTATTAATTTAAGTGCATTTTGTATTTTAAATGTATATTGTCAATACATAAAAATATTTATTATACAGAAGAATTAACGAACATTGTTAGTTAGAACCATTATGTCATGAAGGTTATAGGTTGAGGCCTCATAATTTTGTGAGATAAACAGTTCATTTCATGTATTAGTGTACGTTTCTGCCAATACAGTAAAGTAATTTGACAGGACACGTTATTGGTGGGGGGCATTTCTATCGAACTAATTTAAAGAAGACAGCCATGTAGGATATTGTTTTAATTAAAACGTCAATGAAGAACATAAAAATATATGTTGTTTGGGGCTGAATTTTGTCCCTATATGTAGAAACCCTAACCCCATGACTCAGAACATCATTGTATTTGGAGACAGGGCTTTTAGAGGTAATTAAATTAAAAATGAGTCATTTAGGTTGGGCCCTATTTCAACTTGATTAGTCACCTTATCAAAAGAGGAAACTTAGGTTCGGAGACACCAGCGATGTGCACGTATAGAGACAGACCACATGAGGACTCAGCAAGAAGGTGGCCATCTGTAAGCCAAGGAGAGAGGCTTCAGAACAAACCAAACCTACTAACCCCTTGATCTTGGACTCTAGAACTGTGAGAAAATAGATTTCTGTCGGTTAAGCCACCCAGTCTGGGGTAATCTGCGATGGTAGCCCTACCAAACTAATACGCTATCTTG
>NW_011888794.1:7582514-7600800 GCF_000151845.1 Pteropus vampyrus
CATAAAAAGGTATGATGAAATATAACTGGGCTATTCACAAGGTAATTACAGGATTTATGAAAACAATTTACAGTGTACTGTGAGCATGATGTGCTGGTAAGGAGCCGCAAGGTCCTAGTGGTCTGATGAACAGCATTTTGTTTTAAATCTTGCCAGGTTATTTTCAGGGATTATTTATGTAGAGTTGGCATCAGAAGTTTAAGTTGGAGACTTCCGTGCAGTATTTTATACTGCAAACATAAACTATTTTGGAAAGCATCAGAACGGACTATAGAAAGACGACAGCCAAAATCCCTAGAAAGATGAAGGATTCTGTAGTCTGACACTGCAGAACGCTGGGCATGGAGGAGCTAAAGATTATTTTTTTTCGACACCAAGCTAGGAACATTTCCTGAGTCGGCTGCTGCTTGGGCTGATAGATGATGATGAAGAAGAAAACCACATTGGGAAGACCGCTATATCTTTTTGGAGGTTAGCAGAAGGAAAGTGGCATCAATACAGCATTAATCTTCTCGAGAAGCTAACAGTTTACAGTGTTTGCAGATTTTTGGCCGGCTACAGATTTGAAATAGCTACTTGAACAGTTCTGTCAGTGTCACCTATGAGCCATAGCTAACCTCAAGGAACAGGACAGGATCCACAGCGACGACCAGGGTCTCGGAGCTCTCTTAGACTTCTGATTCTAATGAGGTATTCAGTGCACCTCAGTGGACAATTACAAACAAGGTAGATGAAAGAAAATTTCAGAATGAGAGCATTCTGAAGGATGGCTTAACATAGCAAATCTGTGTACTCTAAAGAAACCTCAGTGGATTGACCAAACACATTTATGGCCATCTGCTGAATCCCATTGTTCACAAGGTTGACATGGAACTGAATGGGTGAAGAAGCATAGATTTGATCCGACGCTGCAGGTAGAATTGCCACCTGTTCCCCAGAACCAGACTACGTTTATGCAGCTTGCAAAATCTTGAATTAGTAGGCATATTAGTTTTTAGGCCTGTCATAACTAATTACTACACACTAGGTCCCTTTTTAATTTATTCTCTCAACTGTTCAGCAATATGGAAGTCTGAAATCAAGGCGTCGGTAGGATTGGTTCCTTCTGGAGGCTCTCAGGGAGAAGCATCGATGCCTCTTTCTTAGGTTCTAGTGGCTGCCAGCAATCCTTGGCGTTTTTCTGCCTCCATTTCCATATTACCTTCTCTGTGTCCTCACTTTGCCTTTTAAGGACACCAGTCATTTGATTTAGGGTCCACCCTAAACCCAGGGCGATTTCATCTTGAGGTTCCCTAACCCATTCCCTCTGCAAAGATCCTATTTCCCAATAAGTCATGTTCTGAGGTGCTGGGTAGATGTGAATTTTGGAGGGACACTATTTAACCCACTACAGTCATCATTGTCACCTCTCCCATAACTGATGGAGATAACCCCATCATTTTTGACTATTATGAAACAGTTAAGGAAAATTACACTGATAGATGTATGTAGAAAACATATTGTGAAATGTTTTAATGCTTAAGAGTCGTTGATGGTGGGCTTGTAAAACACCCTTTTCTTATATCATCAATGCAAATACTAAAGCAGTTAGAACCAAAATGTATCTATTTGCCTCTGAATTAAAGGAATTTTTATTAACAGGCAGTGACAGTTACAATTACTCCAGTAAATTATTTCAGATGGCTAAATAAAAAAGGGATCCAGTTAGGTTATAGAGGCATTATCTTCTGGGAAAGGCTGTTTTCACTCTGAAGATAGATAACTGGGATTCAAACTCCAGATCTGCCCATTGGTAGAGGTATAACCTTGCATGAGTTCCTTATCCTGTCTGGGTCTTTATTTCTTACCTTTAAAATGGGGATAATTGCAGTATTTAATTCAGAGGCTTATAGTGAGGATTAAATAGGTTAATATGTGTAAATACTTATAAAGCTTAAATAGCACCTAGTAAGCACTGTTCTTAACATTTCTTAACATTTGCTATTGTTGTTATTGCTGTTATTTTTCAGTGATTATTTCCTGTTGACACACATCTCCCTCTGGTGTCATTAATGTTGCAGGTAAACATGAGTCTGAATAATGTATTATTATGGAAATTATATAGACTCAAGTTATTTGAATAGATTCTAACTGTTTCTTCATCAGACTTAATGCAAACTTTAGAATACAAGCCCAATAACTTTGTAGATTTATGTTATTGAAAACTTTTTTGCACTTTTCTAAAAATTAGAGAATAATATTCATACAGGAAATTGCATAAATCATAAACGTACAGCTCAAATGAATTTTTACCGATTGGACACACCAGCACAGCAAATGAAATTTGGAAAAATGGATTCTATTTTCCTTCCTATGCTTCAGCCTCACACTATTTTCATTTCATATTTTGAACTCTGATATAAGATTTCCTTTGAAAAAAGGTTTCTACTACTAAACAGTCTTTAAAAACAACTAATCTCCCACAACTCTTCAACAACTTGGAGATGTTTTTGTTTTGTTTTGTTTTAATGGAGGCATTTGCATGTTATTTAAAAATCAAATTCATCAGCCAGAATTATTAAGGAATGCCATATAGAAATATGAACTAACACTTAAGATAAACGAGGTAGCCATTGGAAGGCTTTTGAGCAGAAGAGTGACATCTGACTTGCGTTTTCAAGAAAAATGAGAAGAAAATGGCAGAAGCAGTTGAAACCACTCGGAAGCTGTAGTAATCGAGGCGGGAGGTAATGTTGGTTTGAACCAGGAGGCGGTAGCAAGGCTGGTGAGAAAGATTTAGAGAGCGAATCTATTAGAAGGTAAAACCAGCAGGATTTCCTCTGTGATCGAGTGTGGGGGGTATGAGCGAAAGAGGGGGGTCGTAAAACTAGTCAGTGACCGAGATGTAGGAGCCGATGAGGGGGAAGGTAAGAAGTTCCATTGTGAAAATATGAGTTTAAGATGCCTATTAAACATCAAGGAAAGATGTCCAGTAGGCAATTGGAGTTCAGGGGAAAGATCTAAAGGTTAAAAAATCTTAAAGATAAAAAAGGATAAAAAAGATCTTGATAAAAGAAATGGAATTTTTCAGGTCCAGAGATGAACAGTCCAGGGCTTGTCAGGCTGCACGGTCTCCAGTAACCATATGTGAAAACTCACCCCATAATTTACAAGTCAGTCAGTCTACCCTTAATATTTACCACGAGATACATCAAAAGCACTAGTGCCTCCCTCCTGTACACACCCACACAAAACCTTTACCCCGAAGGAACATTTTGAACGTTGTTGCAAATATCTCTACTATGGACCTCTTCTGTTTAATATTTACCATGGTTTTGAACATCTCATCTATAGAAATGGAATTCTCAAATTTTTACAGGTAAACATGATTTTCTGTTAAATAGGCTTCTCCCAGTGATAGTATTTTCCCTCCTAAAAAGCTGTTTTGCCTTGACCACCCTCTTCGTAGTTGTGGAAGACAAGGCTGCTGCCTCCCCCCGCCCAGCGTGAGTGAAATCGGTCAGCAGAGTGGCCGGCGCCCTGTCGTTGGCTATGCTCGTGGTTTCCTCTGCTTGCCTTCCACCTTCTTCCAGGTTCCATGGAAAATGGAGGCAGTTCTTTTGCGGTGCGATGTTAAGAATAACAGCAAAACCCTCGCTGCATATGTAAATTAATTGGGGAATGTAAATTAGAATTTATTATTATATGGGGTCCATCAGTGATCAGAACAATGGGAAGAAAAGCTGAGCAGAGAAAGGTAAGACACTTAGGATAAATGGCTACTCGCTTAGCATTGCTTCTTTCAATTTACCTTTTCTTGTGATGAACTAAGCTGCAATTTATTTTGAGTTCCTGCCTTTTTTCCATTTTGTTTCAGTTTTGAACGTTTTCAGAATAATAATGGGTTTTATAATGGTATTCTAGAAGTTAGATTTTGTTATAGGCCTACTTAATGTTAAGAATTTTTTAATGCCACTGAGGTCTTTGTCCATCCAATTTATTATTTCTAACTTGTATTTGTAAGATATTCTTATAGTTTTATTACTGTAATTGTCTAGGCAAAATGATTTCGTTGGGAGCCTGAATTGTTATAGCCTCTAGTTTTCCTCACAAAGCGATTGAGTCCATGAGTATAGGAAGGTTAATTTAGGTTGAATGTTTATATTGTTTTATGGTAATAAGCTGTTGTTTAAGCATTCTTTGAAGAAATGAATTTCCCTGGAATATATCATGATACGTAAGAGATTTGAATGTGACATTTTAGTAAGCTTGTTAGGAAATAATGACCAACAACTCTAGGAGATATTCACAGTTATTATTTAATTACAAGGGTTTCTTAAATGTACATAGTAATCTCAACTCTCCTTTCTTATTTGAAATCTTAACCTGGTAAATTATAGAAGCCATCGTAATACAGAAAGCCTATATTCATGATTGCTTAAATATTTATAGTTGTGATTTTTAACTTTTATTCAAAGCTTCTTTTAACACCTCTAGTGTATAATTATCATAATGACAAGGCATTTGGAGACAAGTCTATGTCTTAGAATGTAAGGTTTTAGATATCTAATCCATTGTATTTTCCCATTTCGTTTTTAATGCTTTTATTTCGAGGGGTTAACGTTAATTCCAGAACCCACTTCTTCAGCAAACATTTGAGCATCTGCGCTTGTGCTATGTAACTGAAAATGCAAAGATGGGTAAAATATGGTGTCTTCCCTTAAGGAATTCCTAGTCAATTGGGAGAGAAAGACACATTAAAAAAAGATGAAAGTAATAGAGTGTAGTAATCTCACAGATGAGATAATTATCAGGTACGATGGTTTGGGAGGGTACCTCACCAAGGCGATGGCTGGAGTTTTTACACTTTTTATAAAGCGTGAATGGGAATGACTCAGGCGGAGCGGGCAAGGCCGATATTTCCCGCGTCAGGTACAGAATGGATGAAGAGGGATGAGGGCAGGGAAAGCGCACGCCTGATGTCATTTTGGACGTAACTGTGGGCAAATATGAAGTGGAGCCCAGCCAGGCTGTGGGTGGAGCTCAGCTGTCGTCCTGTAAGCAGTTCACCGCTGGTCTTAAGCAGGGAAGGCACATCTTTAAAGTAATGTTTGTCTGGAAATCCCCATGTGCGGTGTGGAGAAGGCACTGGAGGAAAGCAACAGGAGTCTGGAGAGCACAGCAGAGCAAAGTGTTTCAGGTGACTTGAACAGCATCCAAGCAAGCAGGGAATTGGACGCTATTTGTCAAGTCAAATATGAGGGACATCGTGATTGTTTAGGTCTGAGGGTTGCAGGAAAGGCGAGGGTCGAGACTAGCAGGTTTCTGTTACAGGAAGCAGAATTCATGGTTCTGTTGCCACTGAGGTGTGCAGATTACAGACGGGCAGGCGGTTGTGGGCAGAGACACGTGATGTCTGAACCGACAGAGATATTCCATCTGACTAAATAATAACTGAGCTGAATGCAAAAGTTGAAAATGCCTTAAAATTATCTAATCAACTCTGTTTGATGATGGCATGTTTTGTTACTTCTAAATAATGAAAAGAACAAAAAAATAAGCTTGATTTCTTGGTCAGGAAATGGATAAAGTTGAAAGATAAAAATGTATGCATTGGTCACATACAGACACTCCAGTAAATTAACACCTCTTTGAGGGTGTAAAGTTTAAACCCTGCATTGTAGTTCTGACATAAAAAAAAATACAGTCACTGACCTCAAGAACTTGACATGGGTGAAGTGTGGTAAAATTATGTTTGTTTATATTCGAAGATGTATAAAGGAGCTATCTGTAGAAATATAATTGCTGAAAAAAAATCATCAAGAAAATTCTTAAATGCTCTTTTGTTTTACCCAAAGATTGGATTATATTCTATTAGCCTAGAATTTGCACGTGCTTTTCTCTCTTCCAAGTGTGCTTTGGTCTTTATTTAAAAACCATCAGTGCAAAGTCCATTGCACTTAAATCCTATTAGCTGTAATGTACAGATAATGTATTGAGAGACTGCTGATGAAGCATAAGTCATGGCTTGGGGAGGGGTTCCATCTGTAGAGTAATCACAGAACCATGTTTTAAGACACTTTGCCTACTCTTTATGATGTCAACCTTAAATGTTTGAATACACCCCCAAACATTTCTAATATTTCATTTCTGAAATTAGCCACTTTCTTCTTAGCCTGATGCTCATGACACTGTTTCTCGCGTCATGATGATGGAGGCGATGATGATGATTTTCTTTATGTTTTGTTTGATTCTAACATTCTTTATTCATTCAGTCACTAAGCTCTTCATTTCTTATCGAGTTCTAAGAATGAATAAGACCGCATAAAAAATTCTTCACCCCGTGTTATAGCATTAGATCTTTTGCGAATTATCTGTGAGGTTAAAATATGAGATGGGGTCCATCCCATTTCACTGATGTGGAAATCAAGCCATCGGGACATTGCTTCAAGTCACAACGGTCGGACGTAGTAACTGACCCACTGGCTGCCTAGGATTTGGAAAAGGCTCAAAGGATCAGCCACCATGCCTTTCATCTGAGCCTTAAGCCCTCCTCCCATCCCACTGAGAAGCGCTCGCTCACTGGGGTGGTTCTGTGTTCCATTACAAGCAGCTGGCCTCCTCTGAGGGCAGTGCAGGATGCTAGACTGCTCTGAGAAGGACCAGAAGAATCCTCTCACACCTCCTCACAGGTACTGGAGTTCTGCCCTCTGACCAGACACACATTTCTGTGTCCACGTGGTATAGTAAACAGTATGGGTTTCCTGGTTTCTGACGTAGAGCTCCTAAAACCTTTGAAGCTTCTTAAACAATAGTGCGTTTTGTATGCTAGTGAGACGATGCCACTGTGGATGGGAGGGTGAGGAATCCTAGGTCGTGTCAGGTTGGGTGGGGGGCTGGTTGTGAGAGCTGCCAGCCTTGTGATTAGAGGGTTAGAGCTCTTAGTCCACTCTCTGACCTCCAGGGAGGGGAAGCAGGTGGAGATCGTCCTGAATCAATCATATCTTTGTAATGCAGCTTTAGTAAGAACCCTGCAGCTACCCAGCTAAGGGAGCTTGTCTTGGTGAGTGCGTTGATGTCTGGCAGGGCGGTGTACCTGGAGAGGGCATGAAAGCCCTGTGCCACCTGTCCCTTATCCCCTGGCTGTCTTCCATTTGGCTATTCCTGAATCATATTCTCTATTTGAAAACTGTCATAGTGAATATAGTACTTCCCTGAGTTCTATTGAGTCATTCTACAAATTGTGGAAAATAAGATGGAGGGGCCATGGGAACCTCAGGATTGATAGCCATTTTGTCAGAAGGATGGGTGGTCGTTGGGACTTGTGACCGTTGTGTGAATGAGGGCAGTTTCATGGGACTCAGTTCTTAAACTTGGGGTGTTTGTGCTAACTCCCAATAGTGTCTGAACTGAGTTGGAATTGGAAGGCACTCAGTTGGTGTTAGAGAATTGGTAGGTATTAGAATGATATATTATGTCATATATTGTTTCAGAAGAAAACAATCCAGCTATGATCCCTCTCAGTGTTAGGCATGTGCTTTTTGTTACATGGGAGCCCTTCAGATTTTTATTTGTCCTTTCTCTAGGTCTTTCTCAAATTTAACGTGTGCATAATAAAATGGTATCAGCATACTAAATCACACTTAAAGTGTGTGGTTTTATTCAGTGGTATGTTACAACGTTAAATGTTCATTTAAGAAAACAAAGTAGCATAGCTATCTGTCATCCATCCATCCGTTCACCCATCCACTGAGAATGCTCGCTTTAGCCACGTGCAGATTACTTGGTATTACACTAGGCAAGAACACACCCAAAAAAGTTATGTTGTCTGTTGTTATAGATAAGTAGATAGGCATTGTAAAAATAAAATGTAATTAATAATTTCTGTGTAGCTAAATGGTTAAAAAATAAAGTCTAGAATTAAACCGTCTGAGTTCAAACTCTGGCTTCACCACCTTTTAGTTGTTTGACTTTTACTTCGACCACTCAACTCTAGTTTTGTCATCTGTAAAACGGGGATAATAATAATATCTATTTCATAATGTTCTCATGAGGATTTAGAAAATTAGTTAATATGGATTACTTAAGACAGTACCTGCCATACATATATAGGCACTCAGTAAATTTCAGCAGCTGTTACTATTGTTAGAACTTCTACGACCGTTACATGCTCTATTATGCTACGAGCGCACTTCCTTTTTGAACTTGATTCATAGCATCAAGTGTTTGTATGGCTTATATATTCTTCTAAGTACATATTTACTGATAGCAAGATATATTGGGGAGATGAGTTCATTGAATTAATTAACACACTAAATGCTGTCATGATAGAAATTTTTATGAATTCTGTTCTCTGAGTTATTGTCTCAATGTTAAGGATCACAGAAAGGGAAAATGTGAGTAGCAAAAATCTGTAGAGAAGCTATGTCCCAGTATAACTTCAGACTGGCTTCTCTATAGTGGGAGCCAAAGGTTAAAGTATCATCATTCTTTAGGCGCAAAAAACTGTCATATGTGGCTCTCTGAAGAGTTCAGTCATTGGATTCATTAAACATTGTACCTGAGAATTAGCTTGCTAATTGTGTTTACAACAAAAATATGTTAAGGTTTTCTTAACAGCTATCAATATATTAGAATGGCAAATGTTACTTTGTGTGCAAGCAGTTTAAAAAATATATATTACTCCATATTTTTATGCAACATTTTCCCCGGCCTCCTTTCTAGTCCATTCTATTGAACTAAGGTTGTAAACTATATATATATATATATAATTTTTTTTTAACACAGTCCCATTTGGTTGGGCAATTAAGTTGCTTTCAAGAGTATTTCCCTCCTTACACCTGACTTACACCTCTTCCTCAGGATTAATTTGAAGCCCGAAAATGGTAGAGTACCTAGAATTATTATATAATTGCATTTTAAATATCATTTTGTATAGTTAGCATTAGTGAGACTCAAAAGAAATTTTAACTAAAATTTATTTGAACCAAAGCAGATATCCAAAAATTTGGTTTGGGCCACTGTATCTTCTTTTGCTAATTCTTTCCCTAACATCATCTAAAATTGACTACGCAAAGCTATTAGGAAGTGATACCTAATGTCAGTCTCGCTGGGTGGCCAGTACATTCTGATAGTGCCTTGCTTTACCGTATCTTCCTTCATGTGCACTGGGAGAACAACTAAGTCAAAGAAGGAAAATCTTTATTAGGTAAGAAACACACAGGTTGTGCTCAGGGTACCAGTAACGAAAGTTTGACATCTGCTCCACGTGTTACTCAGATAGCCTTGATGCCTTTTGTCTCGTTGTGGATCAGGTTGGACTATTGCACTTTGCTCATCTTTTTCATATACTTGCTGTTCTCTCTCAAAGAGATCACGATTTTGAAAAATGTTAAAATTATATTGAACTGGGTTTAGTTTTAAAAACATAGTCTTTCTTTGCCTCTCTATCTGAATAGACTGATTATGTTGTATTATAAATAGAGGTCAAGAATTCTAGTTTTAAAAAATCATTTCTTAAATGTGGTTTATTCATGTGAGCATTTTCTAAATTTCATCTAATGTCTTAAAGACAATAAATTTCTTTTATTCTTGGATTTAAAAATGGAAAGGTTTAAAAAAACAGTGAAATTTACCTTTTCTTTATTATAGTGATTTTTTTTTTTTAATTGTAAAATTTTTCACAAATGTTTTCTTTGGACAGTGTTTTACCTTTTATATATTATAATTTTGTCCTTTCAAGGCATTTAATATACTCTCTTTTAGTCTCTGTAGAGACGCTGGAAAAGAACTTGAAGCAGATGGGCAGGCAGCTTCAACAGCTTGAGAAAGACTTGGAAACCTTTCCCCATCCTGAGGATTTGCACGATAAGTTTGTGACAAAGATGTCCATATCCTTTTGATATCTAAATAACTTAAGTTACTCGTCAACCAGAATTACAAATTATTTAACATTTTAAGTACACTTGCACAACCAGAGATCATTCCATAGGGCTAAATTTTAGATTAAACCTCTGCCTTCTTACAGGGAAATTTATCAAAGTGCTTATCTATCACGAATAATAACAGAAGTGTATTCCATTGATTGCAATTTTTTCTCCTTTCTATCAACTTGGATAATATTTTCTCTCATCTTTTCCCTTCTACTTGCCCTATTTCCTTCTGATGTTTATAGTAAATTGAAAAGATGAAAACTCAATGTGAGGAAGTTTGAGCCTAAAGTCATAATGTGATTTAGGTATTTTGAAATGTTTCAGGAAACAGATAAAGATTTTATAAACTGGTGTGATGAATCAGCTTAATTTCAACGGTTGGTATATATTAAAAATTAACTCACGTTCCAGAAACTTTACTATTTTATTTAGAAATACTACATAGTTCCAAAATCAAAATGAGTTTGTCACTATCACTACTTGTGTAGGTATTCTCTGGACCTAAAATAAAATTGACAGATATATGTGCATATATATATACACATACATATGTATATGTAAAATTAATAGCATTAGGCTTATGTTCTGCTTAATTTAAGGTTTCTTTTGAATTCAATTATCTTTGGTTTTGCCAACTTTGTGGCTTAATCTCTAATGAGTAATTGAAGTAATAAACTTTATTTCCTGAAACTAATGTTGAGTTGCTTTGCAAACCATTCTGTGGAATTAGAGACTGATATCTTTTGTGTTACAGTAAAGTATTACTACTGTGCATTATTAAAATCCCATATGGACTTCAGAATTCTACATGAAAGAGTAACCTGCTTTCAAAACGAGCTCTTATAGACACTCCTAATGTTTTATTTTAAACTGAGTTACTTGGAATAAAACAACCACATTTCCTCTTTCTATCACTTTTCCCCCGAGATTAGGCACATCACAAAATTATTATTGGGCTTGTCATAGATTTTATTGTATATGCTTTCAGCTTAATTGTGAATTAGTTCAATTTTAGCTTTCTTTACTGTGCCTTTTGGGAAATATCATAAAAATGCACTCCAGCAATAATCAATTCAGGCTAATGTGTTTGTTTCCTTTTGTATCTTTCCTCCCCATCCAGTTTCTTCTTTTATGAAGTGGGCTGCCATTTTCACTGCAGTGGAGATGGCTGGGTGTTTGTTTGTTTGTTTGTTTGTTTGTTTTTAACTAAAGACGAAGTCTATATGTATTCATCAAAGGTATATTTTTTCATCACCTCATTTGGCAAAGTATGCTTTTTAAAACTAAATTCGTTCTTGTAGAGTTGTATTAGTTTTACCATTCTTAGCTTTTTTTCCCTCAATCATTTTATCATGTTAAAATATTCATATGTGACAGTTTATTTTAACCATTAAGTACTGTCAATTCAAGTACTTATTATTGTTCCCTACAGATAGAAAGCATTTTAGAAAAGGTTTTGCTTGCGTATGGTTTCTGGTAATACAGTGTGAGTATTCTAATTATGAAGGTCAGGTTTCTGGAACATGTAACCTAAGATAAATTCCTGAGCTTAGAGTAAAGGTTGTAAAGTTCTCAGCAGATGATCTTAGGACGTATCAATACTTGTATTCATATGACACAAGAAACTGAATGATGCTGGCTTCTTGAAAGGTATACAGCTCATAAAAAGCATCTAGCAGGAAATCAGAAACAGAAAAGATGATGCTTTGTTGGAAACAATTTTTCATTTTGAGTACAATTAGGCTCCATGGACATGAAAGCTACTACATCCTGTCACTAAATATCACCACCTAGAAGCCTCTAATGAACTGATTAGCATTCATGTATCTCTTGGAAGTCAGATATATGAACAGTTGGTGCACTTTGCTATTGACAAAGCTTATGATCATAAATATTCTTTGCTGAGATTAGATTGCACTCATTTGCTTTTCCTCTTAGACATACTAGTTTCAAAGTAATTAAATTCATTCATCGCAAAGCTTTGTTTACTTTAATTAGGACTGACAACAAGTCAGATCTTGAATATTAAATGCATTTATACCAATCTTATTAAAATGGCAAATTGTGAGTCTCTTAGATCTTAGAAAATGGAAGAATTTGGAAACTAAAATGCACGATGAATAAAAAAGTACTTAACTAAAGTTTGGATTATTAATGCTCAAACTTTAAGTTTTAGACCTTATTAGTTGAAGCACTATCAAATGTTTGGTTCATCAACCAATTCTGAAAGAATACGTGTATTATCCAAGTTGTTAAGGATGCACTTTTACAAGTAGATATTTAGTGTAAGCAATCATAACTTAGTGAACTATTAAATAATCTGTTAATTGAATTGACTTAAATTATGATACAATATTTGTTATAATATGCAATGTCACTAATAGTGTTCAACTATTATATATTGTATTTTTTCCCCTAGTACACACTCTTTCTTTACATACACTTCTTAATATAAAAATATGTAAATTTAGGACATCCTTTAAAAGGTATGCACAATCACTTCATAAATACAACACTGACTTTTAGTAATAGCTATGTTACTTTCCAATTGCCGCGACTGGTCAGAAATATAATTAGCGATGAATACTGCCACTGTAAATATTTGCTTGAAAAATGTGTAACACAAATTTGAGGCAGGGTCATTAATACTGTTATATATAGACTATTATTTGTGAAATGTACATATATACTCATTAAATTCTTATCAATGATAAGAAAATGACAGGATTTTTGTCATTTAGTGCTTGTTCCTTTATTTTGACCTTTAAATTCTGGAATATTTCCTATTTTAAGAGAAAAAATAAATAGTTCATAGAGCATCGCATGAGCCTTAATCTTTCTATTTTCTTGTCTTCCTTCCCCCTCTCCCAAGTCTCTTAGGAAAAAATCATTTTGCTAGACTTTTACATATTTTTGTATTTATCACATCTTATGTCACAAGTTACTTGACTCCTATGTTATAGGCTTTAAATTCCCTCATTGCAATCCTGCTTTATTTTCTCACTTTCAGGTTTATTCCACTGTATAGCGATGTTTTAGTCCCTTCTGAAAATACTACATCGATGCTAAAACTATCTCAATGAATTCCTTGATTGAAAGACTTAACATCTTATCCATATTCCACGCTTCATGAAGTACAGCATTTTTTAGGTAAAGGAATTCAGTACATTTTTCTTTAATTAAATTACGGTTAGGACTTAAAATAGAAGAGTGGGATGGGCGAAATGTAAACTCGTATAATGCATGGTCCATTGCACGAGTAGGAAGTTGGGTAACTTGGGTGATTTGAAAGAGCAGCTTTTTATGATCTTGAATTAGTCTTCTCTCTTCTCTCTTTCTTCTTTCTCTCTTGCCTGTCTTCCATTAACCTATTCTGAACAATTTTTTAAGACTTGGGTTAAAATACCCTGCTCCTCATCCTCCACGAATCCTCAGATTTATATTGATCTTTTCCTTCTCTGAAGCCTTAGTACGCTCACGAAGGTGGTTGCACAGCTTGGTGCTCACTGCTGTTCCCTGTCGGGCCTCAAGTGTTCCACTGTCACCGTCTTAACCAGGACTTCCCTAACTACCCGATGGAAATTAGCCTGTCACTGTATAACATCACACATCGTATTTCCTTCATCACACTTATCACTGCCTGAATATCTCATTCATTTTCTACTCTATATGTCATCCCACTGTAGAATGTATGTTTTATAAAAGCAGGATCTTTGCTTATCTTGTTATCTACTCTTTTCCCTCATGCCTAGAAGAGAGGAGAGGGGAATACACTGGACTTCAATAAATATTTATAGATCGGCTGGCTAGCTGGATCCTGGGTACTTAGGATCTATAAAAGATAATAGACACGTATGACCGATTGAAGCTGATCCTTATCAGATGCGTTAATGGTATTAATAGACATTTGGTGGAGGAAGTACAATAATGAAGACAAGACATGAGTAAATAGAGAATGTACTGGTGCTGGGTGGTTTGGGAATGAGCAATATTTGCTGACGAGGAGTAGAATCCCAGATCTTAGTCTTGCCACTTAGTTGGCCAGCACGAGATGTTGGTGATTCATCATGTGTGAACACAGATTTGGTTGTCAATGTCCCTTTCAAATGGGAGGGTTACAGTGGTTCATGAGAAGTTGGCCTTATTCCGGGTAAAGGAATAGACAATAGATTTCACAAAACATCAAGTAATTAGAAAAACATCAATATTTTTGTAATGAATTTTATCAAATGTTTGTTTTTGTTGGGAAGCTCACCTGTTTCTCTAAAGCTCTACAAATATAGGACTTTATGCTGGGGGAAAAAAAATAAAACCTTACTATTACTGAGATGGGCATGACTTTCAACTGCAGTTTAACAATTGGCATAAGAATGCCTACGTGTGATGACGATTTTTTATCTAAACATTTCACTATTCCTTAATGAGCAGCTCACAAATAATAATGTCTAGTGCTTCATTAATGTAACTCTTTATTCCATCCTATTAGATAATCATTTTAAACTTCTGAGAATTTGGCTACTTCCAAAATTGTTTCAGTTTAATCACACTTTTACCATTCTTGTGGGTAATTCCAGTTATTCAAAGCTTTCCTTCATGTCGTTTGTGAGCAAATTGTTTCACAGATAATTATAGGAAAATTAACTTACAAAGCTCTCTAGCTGTTAGAACAAGACCATGTAATTTCCATGGTTTTGGCTCTTGGTCTTTTCCATCTCATTTTTTAATAGAATTGTACTGTTTTCTACTAAGTATGCCCAGGCATGTTTCTGATATTTAATTAACTTTGGAGTCCTACCCAAAAATCTAAAAAATGTCATTGGATAATAAAGCTTTATTTTAACCTATTTACCAAATTGATTCTTGAGAATGGGTATATTCCCTGGTTTTAGAATAAAATGATTAGGATTTGTGAAGTACCTATTATTTAAAGCTCAAAGCCTTGTAAGCAGTGATAAGGGCAGAAAAGAAGTAGCTGTAGAACCATACAGTTAGAAATACCCACCAAAGTAGTGTAACCTATTGTCCAGCATAGCTACTGTTTGGGGAGTCTCTTAGCTCTTCGCGTTACATCCGAATTGTTTGTGTGTATGTGCATGAATGTGTAGACGAGCAATTTTATGAAGTTCCACAGCTTTCCTCAGACTTTTCTGAGGAAGCCTGTTATCCTTCCTACCAAAGTTTAAGAACGATGACCCTAGATTGAAAGAACTCATTGACAGCAGTGTAATTGCGGTAGATTAGATTTAGATTTAATACAGCTGAGAAGGTGAAACACAGCATCTAGGGAAGGAGCTGACAACCAGTAACGACTCCCACCCCGCCCCCCAAAAAATGGGGCAAAAACAAAACACTGCGAGAGAATTGGACTAGAAGGGAAATCTCACATCGCTAATGATGAGTACGATGGACTACAAATGCTATACATATTCAGTGGAAAAAGCGATCACTCATAACTGTAGTGATTAAAGAAGGAAGATTCATGGAAGAGGAAGAACTGAACGAAGCCTTAAATGGTAGGTTTGGACATGCAGAGGCAGAAAAAAGTTTCTCTTTTAGGCAGGAGTTAAGGATATATAAATAATCCATGTAGATGTAGTCTCTCTCTGGGGTATAAATAATTTTATGTGCAAGTTTATAGATTAAGTAGAAGGGATTGATAGAAGGGATGACTATTTCACATTACAAATGAATCACCATATGTTCCATTTCGTGATAGTTTCTGAATGCATTTCAAATGTGGTTTTTATTTACATAAATTCACCTTACCTATAACATTTCATGAATATGGATATTTTGTAATACCTCTCACATGTGACTATATTGTAATTTTTTGCGATTTTGTGATTGGACTATACAAAATCTTTTGTTCATCTAAGAATTAAACACTGATACCACATATAGGAGCATCAACCACTGATACTATTATGATCTAAGTTCTAGAAAGTATAAGGAGGCATTTTGCTATTCAGTCGAATATAGACTGAGTCACAAAAAGATCTATAGATTTTTTTAAAGTTATTAGAAAAAGAATCAGCTCTTACATTAGAATCCAGACTCTCTGTATTTTAGTGTCCTCAAAAATACTCTCTTTATATAAAATATGAAAATTAAGCAGAAAATAGTATGAAAAAACATAGGCATAGAAGGGTAATAGGTAATCTGCGGGCTGACTGTGGACGTGGGTACAGGTGAGTTGTGATGGACTGGGATGTCTCAGTTCCTTTGGGGAAGCTGAGTTCTAATCATCAGAATCTTCTGTGCCCCCTGCGTTTGCCACCTGTCTTGAAGCAGTGCTACCTATTTCATCCTTGGTCTTTCATTTTTTGTTTTCAAAATGAAGGACCTGGATCACTTTCCTTGTTTTATCCTCTACTGGGGAACTCTGACCAGAGGAACCATATCTTTTTGAAATTGTGAAAAAAAAACATTTTTTTTTTAATAGAAACATTTTATTTTTTGTTTCTTTCTCTTGGTATGAATGTAGTTATTCTTATTTTGTTGCTGAGTTTTTAAGAAAAGTGTGCTTAAGGTCCGTTTATCCTTTGTGTGAGTCAGAGAAGATAAAATGACTTTAGTAGGATTGATTCTGTATGTTACATTTCTTCAAATATCCCAATTTAGAAGATCCATAGACAATTATGATTGTTTCTCTGACAGTCATCTTTTCAGAATGTGGTGGAGTGGTTTTATATCTGACTGCATCAACAATTTGTCACACCACAAAAGAATTCTATGGTTTGTTTAAAAAATGTGTTCTAATGCCACTGCCACATTCACATTTAGTCTTCTCAATCTTGTATGCTCTGAACTCAGTTGTCATAAGTGAGGAAACACTTCAGTGTTCCTGTGCGTGTGTGTGTATGTTTGTAATCATAATTTTAAATCAGGTAATGCATCGGAGAAACTATGTACCCATTTTCCAAAGGAGAAGTTAAAACACGAATTTACTTATGTAAGAAGTTTTTGATGTAACTCTTATTTCGATTGCTTTTAGAACCTAAAACAAAACTTAAAATGAATAAGTGGACAATAATACCAAGTACTTACATGTACTATTAAACACCATTCATTTTTCCAAGAATTTTACATATATTCACTCATTTACTTCTCACAACAGCCCTGTAACATAGACGATATTATTATTTTTTCCATTTTACAGGTGAGGAAATTGTGGCACAGAAAGATGAAAGCGTTTACCCACAGGCATGGCACTGCGAAGCATAGGAGCTAGAAACTGACCCCAGGTTGTCTAATTTAACTTCTGTGCTTAATGCCTATGTTGGTGATTTCAACTATCATTGAACATACTCACTTACAACTACTGAACCATAATTTTAAATCGTATTGCATGATCTGAATAATATAGACAGGCGAATTGGAAAAAAATTTTCCTTGAATTCAATTGTAAAAGAGAAGTATTAAATATATAGATAGTTAACTTTTCTGATAATTTTGCCAGTTAATTAGAAATTGAATTTAAGGTTTTATCCCTGTGCAGTATAGCTTACATTATTAAAATGGTTAACTTTCAGAGGTACTTTTGGCATTTTGGAGATGTGTAATAGTAGCTTACAGTTAATTTAAAACATTGGACTTAGAGGGTTTTTTGATTTTTTTTTTCCTCAAAACATTATTTTGTAAATGTCAGAATTCCTTAACTATAATAATACAGTTTCGTTATCAGTGCAAAGGAACAATATGAGAAACTTTTAAAGTTACATGAAAACATGGAAAAGCTGTACCAGAGCATGATGGGATACTACGCCACCGATGTGAAGAAGGTGTCCGTGGAAGACTTCTTGATTGACTTGAATAACTTCAGAACCACGTTCATGGTATGTTAAAAAATTTAATTTGTTTTTTTAAAAAAGTCTTTGTATCTGTACTATCTTATCTAGTATTAATTTTACTTCATTCTATTCCTGTTATCTGTAGAAAAACGTACCTTTTCTGATGTCGAAAGTTAGCTTTAAAAATTTCAGATTTTAAATCTATTAAAAAATGTGTGGTTTGTTCTCTTTTTGGCCTTCTCCACATTAAGCTATAATCAGAAATTTTGATTGAAAAAGTGACAAATTCCCAAGTTTTTCATAAAGACTCCCCTCCTGGCTGATTACAGAGCATTTCTGTAATAAGTTTTTGGCTATGAATTTGTTTCTTTATACTTAAGATCAACTTGTATTCTGTGGTATAATTCTACCAAATTCTGTGCAGCTCTTAGGAAGCTTTTTCTCCCCTTTTCTTTTCTTAATGCACTGTACAATAAGCTACCTGCGATTTGCCTTTGAATGGATTCCTAGGGTTTCCTTTAGATACTTTAATAGGGAGGTCAGAACTTTGATGTGGAATCCTTTCATTTAGGCATTAAAAAGATC
>NW_011888794.1:7602130-7620249 GCF_000151845.1 Pteropus vampyrus
ATATATAAAATAATACCCAATATATATTGAGAATTTTCTGTGAACCAGTTTTCCAAATGCTTCACATATATTATCTCAATTAGTCTTCATAATCATACTACATCTTTTCACCATTACCATCTATCTCTTTGCGGCAAATGAAGAAACTTAGGCACATTTGATGGAACAGATCTAGCTCTAGGTCACATAGGCATAAATGGTGGAGCTAGAATTTGAACCTATACAGACTTCCTCCCAGAGCCTGTGCTCTTAAATGCTGCCACCCACATCTGTAGCTTGTGTTTCATTTCACAAATAAGAACAGTGGTTTTGAAGTGTTTCCTAATGAGACCAAGCACAAGTCATTCACAAGTGGTCAAATTGGAATTTGAATCCAGATCTAATTCCAAAACTTTCTGAAACCCGGTAGGCTTGGAGAGTTTGCGGCATTCTGTGGGTAACTTGGCATTTCTGTTGTTAAGTGGTGGGCAGAGGGAGAAACTGTTTAAACGGAGAAAGATTCAAAGAAGGAAGGTAATAGAATGACAGCTACACTCAGTTTATTTCATAGTTCACATGGGTCCTAGAAGTAGCCGCTATCACACACACACACACACACACCGGACACACTGCATTAAATTAAAACTATTACAGCCAAATAGTAAAAAAAATATGGTTTTTTATCTAACTTGGAGAGAAATTTTTTTTTTAGAATGAAAATAAGCATAAAGAAGAGTGAAAGAGAAATGCAGTTTCACACACAGTTTATTCTTCCTTTCTGGTAAATATGGTTATACCGCTTGAACTGTAGACACTATATCTTTAAAAAATACCACAGTGTCAATATCGACGGAAATTATCGACAGACGGCCTGTTTTGTCAGTCTTCTGATCTCTGAGGTTGCCGTTTAATTCCATACTATTCAACTTTGGAATCCACTTTAATTTCCATGAGCCAGAGTGAAACTATTAGCCATAGATGTGGAACGGAAGGTCTGTTCTGGAAAGCCGCATTAACGAGCAAAAAGAATTTTTTTTCTTTTTAAGAAAATACTGTTAAAATACATTTACATTGTTACTTCGTCTACTGGCATTTAGGGATAATCCTCCTCATGAATGAGCAAAATTTGCCATAAAGCAAAGGTCCATTCTGTGTTACATATGAGGAGCTGGGTCACTGTCCTCGTTCCGCACCTGCCTTCCAGTGCGGCAGTTTCTCATGGAGTTCAGGCCACTCTCCTTGCTGTCCCCTATGCCTACAGCACTCCCTCCGTGTTTTCCCGGCTAAGTTAACATACTCACCCTTCTGGTTTCTAGTATAATACATGGCACTTAATAAATAGATAAATTTATTGAGGAACTGATATTTCCGTCCACAATGGGTGACATGCTTTAACAGTTAACACATACAGTGCCAGCTAATTGCCAGGCACTCTATGCGTTCATTTAATCCTTGCGAACAATAAGACGCGGTGTGTGTACTGTTGTTATTCCCATTTTGCAGATAAGGAAACTGAGGCATAAAGAGGTTGTGACTTGCCCGTTGTTAGCTAGCGAGTGACAGCTGAGATGCTGACCCGGGGAGACTGCAGAGTCTGTCATATATGACCGAACTCTATTAACTTCTGTTAAACATAGGAGTTACATTTCATAGATTAACAGGACTAACTTGAAACCTAACTCCTCCCCCCCTAAAAAAAAAGTACTCACTTTTATTTTTAATAGTAATTTATTTTGTGAATAATTTATCCAAAAACATTTGTTTTAGGATTGCCCCAGATTTTAAACGTAGGCAATTAAAGACTGGCTCACCGTTCTTCAAAGCCCCTGGCTATACTTTTGACTAATTCATACAACACTCTCTCACCAGCATTACTAGGTTGGATCACACAACTAATTTGCAGAGATATAGCTGTTCTCTCTCTCTCTCTCTGCCTTTTTACCATAGCTAAAGAAGGAATATATTGTTCTAGTCTGCTGCCTCAAGCCATGTAGATAAACGGGGGTGTGTGGGTGGGTGGAGGGGGAGTTTCATGACCTTGTCCCTTCCTCAGAGGCAGCACTGTTCATTGTGACAGCAGTTCAGCTCCTTCCCTGGGTGGGGTCTCAGCTGGGAATTGATTTGCTGTTGCCTCTGTTGTGTTAATCTACCATAGCTCTATGCTCCTCGGGACTGGTTTCTCTTCAGAACCATTGATCAACTTCCAAGAACTAGAGAGTAAGTTTATACTGATTCTACTTAGTTTTATTTCTACCACCATCTTCAGCAGGACAAAACCAATAACACTGATAGTGTCCTTCTTGCTAGACCCTGTGCTACGTGCTTTCCATGTGTTTCATGTAGTCTTCACACCGTTTTTGCGAGGTACAGAACATTACCCACGTGTGAACCGCGCATGGAGGACCTCACGGCCTTTGCAGAATTGGTAGGGGCTAGAGTTTGGATGGAGGCCTCCCAGGCTCCAAAGCCTGGACATTTTTTTAAAAACATTCCCGATACACTGCTGTTCAGAGCATGTGTAAGAAAAGTCAAATGTAATTTTTTAAGTGTTTTTTTTTTTTTTTCCGATGACTTACTAGAGGGAATTGGCACAAGGCATATTTATTTCCTCCCTCCTTGTTATATTAACTTTGCATTTACATTGATGGATTCATGTTGAAAGAGTGTTTGCAGGTCTCTTTTTATTTCAAAGCATAAAAGCTCTTTTAATATTAGAGGCCTGTTAATGGCAGAGGTGAGGGTTAAGATAAAGGGTAGAGAGTCAGCACCTTTCTGTCAATAGATTTTTATTTCCTGTAGGACCAACTTCAAACTGGAGGTAGTAGGTGGAACTATTTGACCTCACACTGTAGGCCGAGTAACCTGGTGGCCCGCCAGACACCGAGCTTCACCAAGCGAAGTTCATGCCTTTAGTTATATGGTGCTGCATAACCATAATCATCGTTTTCCACTTGTGACTGGTTTTAGGTATTACCGATGTTCCTGTTACTAATAGAGATTTCATGCTTCTGCAGGGCGCTTGGAGCTCACTATGGAAGTTTTGTTGGATCTTGCTACAAGCCCCCGTCTTACTTTTTCTTAGCCAACCGCTATAGCAAGTTCATGCTTGTCTTTTGAGTATAAACCTAATATTGTGTCTCTCATTGGTCACTGTGGCCTCGAAGCATAACGTGTGGCCTGGTCTCTCTTCCCATTCGTATTCATACTGGAGAATTTTGTTTAAACTGCTTTTACTCACAGAGGCCTGAATGCATGGTTTTTTCTTTAACACTCTCACTTCTTTTGCTGCGATGCTTTTTTTTTTTTTAATCATCGAGGGTTCTTTGGCTGTTCTCTTTCTTTAATGAGAACTATCAACTGTGCAATAGCATCCTTAACTCCTTACACTAATCTCATCTGACACCTTATTTATTTTGCTTCACCATCTAATCTTAGAGAAATACTTCCAAATATTTTCTCCTCTTAGGACTCCTTTGTTATTTGTCCCTTTTAGATAACATGTTTCGAAACAATTTTTCTACCAAATTATGCTTCTTAAGAATGTCATTTTTCCGTTTTAATTAGACATATGTAACTGCTATGTAGACCTCTTGAGTTTCTAATTTCACACATTCCACTATAGAATTGATGTGATTATATTCAAAGAAGTCAGACATTTTGGTTCATGTAGCTTTTCTTTTCTTTTTTTTTTTCTGAGTACATGCACCTTTTCTATTAGGATTTGAAAGTACCAAGGAAGATCACAGGGCATCTTTATTTAGAGTTCCTGAGACCCTGCGTGTCTGGACACCTAACTCTACAATCGAAGGCAGCCCCTGCCTTAAAAAGGGATTACTGTCGCACACACAAAAAGTGGAAGCCTTGTATTGTCTTTTTTTGTCCCCAGGTTTAGATGTATAAAAGTGCTAAACTTTGCAGTTATTATTTTCTAATTGTAAAGCGCAGTCTGTTCCTCCTTCAGCTTTGTTGTCCAGATATATGCCTCCCTTCTGAATTCTGTGATGACAAAGAGAAAGGATTCTTATTTCTTCACATCTTAAGAGATTTATGAATTCCACCTACGAGAAGCCTCGTCCTCTTTGTTTGTTTTTAACAGTGATGTTTTGCTGTGTACCTCATTATCGGGAAGGCAGTAGTGGCTGAGGGTGCAGGCTCTGGCATCAGAAAACCCTGGGTGATATGACTGTGGACAAGTTACTTAACCTTACTGAGCCTCAGCATGTGTTTCTTAGGGATGTTACATTTTGAAGATCAAAAGACATAAGATACACATACCCTCAAAACAAGTTAGCTATCTACAAAGAATAGAAGCATAGTAATTCTCACCTTTCCCAACTCATTATAACAAGAACGATATTGTAAGTATTTTATCCCTTTTTTATTTTCTGCTTCCATATAGAATACTTTGAACCAAATAGCTACCTATTTTTCATTGATAGTTCTGTCTTTAGATTATTTCTAAAAATTTGTTCGAGTTATGTTTCATCCAATTAAAGATTTGTCATTCATGCTATTTGCAGACTTTAAGTTGATTTTTGGTCCGTACAGTTAAAATAATAACCGTGTAGTGAACAAATGTGAAATCAATTATAACTCATTTGATCTTGCTGCATGTGTTGATCAAATACAATTTATTCTTCTACTGAATACTCAGACTAACGCAGTGATTTGCCAAACAAAAATGAATTCATTTAATGAGAGGGTATTTTTAGTGTAATTTTTTTTTTTCCATTCAGAGGACAGCCAGAACAAAACTCATTTTGCCAAATCATTTAAATATACAAATCTGATGCTCGTCAACTCTAAATGTCATTTCTCATGATTGCTATACAGATAACGAGTGGACTAGCAGGAACTCCAAGGCACTAAGCACTTTCTCTGTGCTCCTTAACTCATTATATATTATCAGAGAAAATAAAATCATGTAGAAGTCCTGTGGTTGGATGTTGAGTCAACTTACGTAATTATAATAGGACATATCTTCTATCCTTGCTTATTTCGGTGGGCTTACAACTTGAAAATTGTCTTCACTGGTACCGTTGTTATTCTGAAATCGTACTTGGAGGTATAAAGCTCCAAACCTAGGACGAATTAATATTCTTCTTATTCTTGGTATCTGTTTAAGGAATTAGATTAATTGCAGGTGCTGAATTTTTGGGGTTTGCAAGCTGGCAAATTAATCCAAATAGGTTTTTCTAATCTTTATTCTTTTTAGGTTTTTCACAACAAAAACACACCTAGACTAATTGGCTTAGTTTTTCTCTTTACTATTAAGATTTATTCTGACTATACGTTGCTCAGTGGGGTAATAAATACATTTGATAGGTTCTATATGATTAAATGACTAGTAATTTGTATTTTCCTTTTACATTTTAAGTATATTGTTTGCTCACTGAAATACTATCACTAAAGGTAAAGACTGGGATATTCTAATACAATAAGGAGAATAACAATTGATGATGGAGAGAAAAATTAAATAATTAATACATAATCATACGTATATTAATCCATGTAATTGAAAAGATAACACTAAACTAGGATGCCACAAACAAAAATGAATAAAATGACATATTCCTTGCATATCAAATATACTGGTCTTCTGTGTTGTCATCGAGAGGGGGTTGGGCATGCTATTCGTTTAAGGCTACTTTTTAGTGTTATGTTTAAAACATTACGAGGTTCACATGGAATATTTAGAGGCTTTAGTTGGATGTTTTCCTTGAAGAAATGATTAGCAGTAGCTCAAAAAAAAAATGCTGTCCTATTACCAGGCTTACCTTAAAGTACTATTCTGCATGGCTGCCATCTTGTGCTTACCTTTGCCTTTATTTAGTCTCACAGTTGGAAGTAAAAAGAATATTTTTATAGTATATCACTTCAGAACACAAGGGGAGAGAATGCATTTAATGGGAAAGCAAGTTCTACTTTGGAAAAACCTTAATTATGAACATCTCATACTTTATTAAAGAAGCTATTGACTAGATTGAAATAGGTCATTTGTTTGAGAAGTATACAAAGTGAAGGACTTGCAAGCAAACTCATAGCATAGTGATGACGGGTCAGTAATGTTAAGTCTCTGATGGGCTAGTAAGTAATTTGTTGTTTCATCTGAGACTGACTTTACAATAAAGAGCAAGTTGGAGGTAAAACAGTTTAATCATCATCACCTGCACATCCTTTGGGACATTCTCAAAGGATAGTGTCCCATTTTCATAAGTTTTATGGTCATAAAAAGTTTAACTAATAACACTTTGTACTGAATGTTAAGATGATAAATTGTTTGTGCTAGTGTATAGTATATCATGATCTTCTATTCTCATTGATAGCATTTTTTATTGGATGTGGTAATATCAGAGAAATTAATTTGATTAATTTTTATGTTATCTAGATTTCTTCCTAAAGCATCTAGCCTGTAATTATTGCAAATAGGGGTTTCTAAGAATAAACGTCTTTTTTTTTTAATGAGGTAGTTGGAATCCATTGTTTATTTTTTACATGCAGAGGGAAATTTTATATTTAGTTACAAAAGAAAATAATTTTGATGGAAAACTGACAAATAGATCACATATTTTTACATTCTTAAAGACTTTCGTGACTGGTATTATTTAAAAAATATTTTCTTTCATGTTCCAATATAGGAATGTGTATAGGAGTACAGGAATGCATGTTTAAGGATTTTAAAAATATTTTCTATTTCTTCCTGAAAATGTCTCATCAGGACATTCTAGAAAGCAGTCATTTAGGATGGTTGGGTGTAGCCTCTTCTCAAGGTTAAGTAACTCCTAGAAAAGCATTTAGTGGGAATATGTTGTACTCCTATGTGGTTGTTTACTTTGAGAAAAATTAGCCTATGTTTTTATAGTATCAAACACCCACCACTTTCGAAAGTATGTGGATTTAAATTCAGTTTGTCTAATCTTATTTTAGAGACTTGAGACAAAAATGAATACTTAGGCAAGAAGAAAGATTTTTGACTTTAGTGTAAAGTACTAAAGAGATCCCTGGCTTATGGAGCTTAAATATCCATTAATGTCAAAAGAAATATAACTCTGAACAAGAAGACATTCGTAAGCTTTTTCACCTTATTTTCCATATAATAAAATCTCCACAAGTTTTCTATGTTACAAAAATATACAGGATATTATCATATGTTTAAAAATGTTGAGTAGGATAGATGAAGCTATTTAAATAGGCTAAAACTCAGCAATAGAGGTATGAAGTATGATCAAAAGGTCAGTGTCTGTGGAAATCTTACTTGTGTTTTATACTCATATTTCATTAGAATGTTATAACAAAATAAGACTAATGAATTCTTCAAGTGGGCATATTTAAAATATAAAGTGTTAATCAGGAATGTCTAATTTTAAGCACAAGCAAGATTTTGGGGGAAGAAAACACAGAAAACTAAACCAAGTCTTTTCTAGAATAAAATTTCATAAAGCATATTAGATTTAGAAGTATTAAAAACAATGTTTCTATATATACATGTAAGTTAAATCTTTAGAGATAAATAACTAGACTTGAGGTCAAGAGTACATGTTGCCTTCCATATCTAATTCACCTCTATACCAAGCAATCCAACTGCATTGATTGCATGCTTTGATGGTACTTCCTATTAATTCAGTGTACAATCATATTCTAACATCTTGGAATGGAAAGCATTTATATTCTCATAGGAATTATGAAAATTGGCACTTCTCCAATATAATAGACACAGGTATAATTGATACATGCTAGAAAGTGGGTCTTCCTTGATTTGTGGCTAGATAAATCATTGTGTGTTTGAGGCATTTGATTAATGATATAGTAATAATGAAAATGATGTTATAAATTAGTAATAATATAATTATAATAATTGCTAACATTTATATAGGGCGTACTATGTGTCAGCACTTCTGTACGCTATTTATATGTGTTAATTCATTTAATTCTTACAATATCCCCATAAAGTAGGTACTGTTTTGCCTATTTTACTAGAAGAGAAAACTGAGACAAGTCACACAGCTCTTTAGTGCCAGGTGGAGATTCAGACAAAGACAATACGACTTCAGCTTGCTTTTTCTTAACCATTATACTGTCTTTCTAATATGCAGTGATAAGCTCATACAGATTTAAAAAGAATAATTTCTCAAAGTATTTCAACATACTTACTGTATTTTTTAAAACATTCTTGATTGTCAATTTAACAAACTTTTTTGAGTGCTTGCCTAAGACTGATCTTATATGGCTGTCCAATGTTAAACCATTTACCTTCAGATCCTAAAACACAGATATAAGATACTTAGAAAAATATGTAGTGTATAAGAACTGCTGCCACATGATACAAAAGTATTTAAGAAATAAAGATCTATGCGTTGGTCAGCTTTCTACAAGAACACACTCAAAAGAGTGAATGAAAGGCAGTATTCCAACTGATGGATGAGATTTTCCAGATCAAGAATCTGCAAAATAGGAAGTACAACCTATGCCAGTCAGATAAATAAATCAAATTCATTTGAAAAAAAACATCGTAGTGAAACTGTGGAACACTAAAGATAAAATCTTAAAAGCAGCCAACAAAAAAAGATGTGACCACCAATGCAGCAATGAGATACAATGACTTCTCATCAGCAGAAGTGCAAGCCAAAAAAGAGAGTAAAGATATCTTCAAGTGTTGAGAAATAAAGAGCAAAAGCTCTTTCTAGAACAAGGGCAAAATTATTTGCGAATAAGCAGATAATGAGTGTTTTCCACAAACATCCCGCTGTTAAAGGATTTTCTAAAGCAGACATTAGCAAACTCTTTAAGGGGCCAGATAGTCAAAATTTAAATTTTGCAGACCATACATACAGTCTCTGCTGCAGCTACTCAGCTGTGCCATAGGTGGTATGTAAATGAGTGGGTGTGGCTATGTTTCAAAAACACTTTTTACAAAAGCAGATTGGCCCACCGAGAACTATAATTTGCTGATCCCGGCTCTGCAGGGTGTATTTCAAGAAGCAGCAATTTTTTTTTCCCCAAAAAAAGAAAGGTTCTAGAGACAAGATAGCATACCCACCATGAAACTAAATGTAAAAAAATGAAGTATACAATAAAACAAGGTAGCTTGTTTTGTAGAAGAAAGGAAGCAGAGCTTAACTATCAGATAACACCATTAAATGAATTGAAAAGAGATGTTTGGAATTCAGGTGTTTTATGTTCAAACTCTGTATTGTTCAAAGGGAGAAACAGAGATAAAGATATTAAGAACTTTAGGCCTTGTTAATTTGTGTGATGGAATTACAAGGATGACCAGTAAGAGGATAGACATCTAGAAAAATTCTAAACTTTAAGAGAACAAGTAGAACATGAAAGATGTGCAAAGAAAAAAAAAAAAAACAGGAAACATAAAAGCATGGATAAAGCTGGACAAATAGAAGATATAATGTAAGGTGGTGGAAACAAATATTTTATAAATCACAATTAAAAATTTTAAAGACCATAAAATTTGATAGAGAAAATCTAGCCTTATGCTGTTTGACACCTACCTATAACACAAGGATATAGAAAAGTTTGAAGTAACAATAGTTAATGAACTGCAAGACAAATATTAATCAAAAGAAAGAGGGAAACTATGTTATTTACAGATAAAGTAGACTTAAGGGAATATTACTTCATGATGATAAAAAGCTTAATTCACCAGAATAATACATTCTAAAATTTACATAATGACAAAGCTCCAAAATAAATGTAAAAATTGATAAATTCTAAAAATAAATTGATAGCTGTAGTATTATATTAGCCCTAACTTACTGATAAATCAAACAGGAAAGTATTAAAGATATGGGAACTATAAACAATTCAATTAACGTATTTGATTTGATTAACACAGAACCCAGCTGCAATTAAAGAATACACATTCTTCTCAATCATAAGTGGAATTTTCATCAAATTAATCACATACTAGAGACCATGAAAGACATTTTAGAACACATTAAATAACTTCGGTGTCAAAGAAGAAATCATAGAAGAAAATTTAGACCTGAACAGTATTGAAACTATTCCACATCAGAATTTGAGACGCAGTAATAGTAGTGTTAAAAATTTACATCCTGAGTGCTTCTATTAAATCAGAAAGACAGAATATTAAAGCAAGCATCTGACAAAAGGAATTGTATAATCCTAGATGAAATCAGAGGGAAATGAAGGAATAAAGGAAGGAAAGAATGATGAAAGAGTTAATTTTTTTTTAAAGCCAAAATGTGGTTATTTTGAAAGACAAGTTAATTAGATAAACTTATGAAAGAATTAATCAAGAAAAAAATAATGTTGAGACTATAACAAGGAATATAGTAACAGATACAGAAGACAGCAAAAAGGGAAGAACATACTATAAAAATTTGTGGGCCAGAATTGGAGAGGCTGATGAAATAGGTAAGCTCCGAGGGGAAAAAAATACATACTGAAACTAACTTTAAAAGAAATAGAAAGCTTGAATAAGCCTATACCTAATTTTTAATTTAATGATTTATTTTGAATCTTCCAACAAACTAAATACTTGGCCCAAAAAGTTTTACAGATGAGTTTTACCATATTTTAATGAAATGATTATTCTAAACTAATAGAGTATAAAAAAAAAATGACCAAATGTTCAAAGAAATAAACTCATGTCCAAGTTGAGTTCATCCCAGAATGAAAGTGTGCTTTAATAGTAGAATATTCCTAAATATAATTTACCACTTAAAGAGTTTCGATAGATTGAGAAAAATATTTGCTAAAATTCCACCCTCGATCATGTTTTGAAACAAGACAACAAACTTGTTGAACAAACTGGTTGAATATTTTAGCCCTAAGTAGGCAATTAGGAAAAAGCAGGAGCCCTCTTAACCTAAGAATAGGAATTTAACTCCTAGCTAGTACAGCAAGATAACAAAGAAATGAAAAGTAGAGAAATTGAAAATGAAGAAACTAACCATTCATTATGTTTGTCTATGAATAATACAAAAAGGAACCTACAGGAAAATTATTAGAAATAAGGAATTTTATTAATGGGATATTATATGTATCAATGGAATAAAATATGAATTAGTTACAAAATATGAAGAATCATTTTTCCCAAAGGTAGCAAAATCTGATTTTTGTATATTTTTTATTGTAAAAGTTAGATAAATTTAGAAAAAAATTTTTCATAATCCTGTCTCACTACCACATATAGCATTTTAGTGCATTCCTCATCTTTCTCATATACTTTTATTTACTTTTTAAATTAAATTTATTGAGATGACATTGGTTAATAAAATTAATTAAGTTTCAGCTGTACAATTCAGTAATACATCATCTGTATCTTGCGTTGTGTTCACCACCCAGAGTCAAATCTCCTGTCACCATATATTTGACCTCCTTTACCCTCCTCCCTCCCCCGCTCTGGTAACCACTAAACTGTTGTCTGTTGTGTCTATGGGTTTTTGATTGTTGCTTTCAGTTTATGCCCTACATTTGAGTGAAATCATGGTTCTCAACTTTTTCTGACTTATTTCGCTTAGCCTGATAATCTCAAGATCCATTTGTGTGTCGCCAATAGGATTTCATCTTTTCTCATGGCTGAGTAATATTCCATTGTATATATGTACCACATCTTTTTTATACAATCATCTTTTGAAGGACACTTCAGTTGTTTCCATGTCTTGGCCACTGTGAATAATGATGCATTGAACATAGGGGTGCGTGTATCTTTTTGGATAAATGTTTTCAACTTTTTAGGGTAGATACCCAGAAGAGGGATTGCTGGGTCATGTGGCAATTCTATTCTTAGTTTTTTGAGGAACCTCCATACTGTTTTCCACAGTGACTGCACCAACTTACATTTTCACTGGCAGTGTATGAGGGTTCCTTTTTTTCTCACAACTTCTCCAAAACTTGTTGTTATTTGTCCATTTGATGGTAACCATTCTGACAGGTGTGAGGTGGTATCTCATTGTGATTTTGAGTTGTATTTCCCTTGTAGCTAGGAAGGTTGATCATCTTTTCATATATCTGTTGGTCGTTCTGAAGCTCTCCTTTTATTCATCAACTTTATTTCTGTCCTAGAGAGCAGTGGTTTTCAAACTTTTGACCATAACCCACATTGTAAAATTGTAAAAGGGACCCAGGACTCTTACGTATATGTGTTTTTAGAACAGAAAATCTTCAAAAACAATACTTATCCCTATTGTTTGTGTTATGTTCTAAAATACTCTGTTCTCTTTCACTTAAAGAGTGGCTGTCACTTGTTTCTAGACATTTAAGAACCAACTGATGGGACCTACCATTTTAAAACTCTTACATATATACGCAAGTAGACATGTACAAAATGTTTACATCTGTATTGTTCATCATAGCCAAATATTGGAAACAACACAAATCCACTGATAAGAGAATAAATAATAAAACAATATTATAAGCAATGAAAATGAAGTGCAGTTTATACAAAATATTGATGAATCTTAGAAACAATGTTGAGTGACAAAAGCAAGTCAAAAGAGTTTATAATAATGATAATGCAGTTTTCAAAAAACTCAAAGATAATGTTGATGATAATCACAATTTATGGAGGATTACACTGTGTTAGGCTGTTCTAAATTTCACACACACACACACACACACACACACACACACTCATTTAAATTTCCTGGGTTTTGGTCATGTTGGTTACTCTGAGGGAAAATATGTTGTATAATGCTATACTGTATATTTTAACTAGTTATGACAAATTCTTGTTATTGTGTAGAAAAGAAATTATAGGTAGGAATAATACACACATATTCATTAACATATCTCTCTATATTTTTGTATACATATATTAATATACCTATGTATTTTTACATAGATATTCTAGGATCTACTTCCACCATATAAAGCCCGTGGGCCTTAGGAACTCAGATAATTATTGATTATGCCTTTGAAACAAAGTAAAAAATGCGACTGAAGTTTCGAAACCCGCTGGTCATGGCTGTGACCAGTAAGCCTACATACAGATCTTTCAGACAAGACATATGCCAGCCTATGCCTGAGAGGCTATGCAAACATTCAAAGAATTTTTTCTGGCATCACATAGTCAAACGTGATTGGTGGCAATACAGTTTATTTGCCAATCGAATAAACAGAAAACTAGTCAAGAATAAGATGAATTAAAAAATCAGTTTCTTATAGCTGACTGTATAGCTCACCCTTAACTTTTCCTTTCTGGCTTTGGAATTAGAATTAAAGTAACTAAGAGGCAGTTTATCTAGAATAATTTGGTTCTCTAACTATTCAGCTTTCCTGTTTTATGCTACTTTTACTTTTCAACATTTAGAATAAAAGAAAATCCTAAATTACTATTTGTACTGGAATATTAGTTTTAGACTAAATACCTATTTCTATGCTGTCTGTTGGTATTTTTTCAGTTAAAGTTCTTCTCCTAATAGTTCTAATGTCAGAATAAATTATGTCTTAAACGAGATAGGCTTTTAAATGAAAATCAATAGTGCTTTTTCCATAAAACAAAATAACTTCAAGAATTACTTCAGACCTCATTTTGTAATATAAACATTTTTTAAAGGTCCTGGGAAGTAATTTTAATTTTTTATTACCCAGTGGAATACCAAAAAGGTGTGGCAATTATAGTTGGTAATATGTAGTCTGTTAAATACTCTCATCGAAAGGCATCCAGTCATTAAAGTAGAAAGTCCACATCAGAAAAATGTGTGCTTTAATAAGTTTCATAAATAAACCACATGATGTATTTTGTATCTATCACAGGTGTCTCTTCTTCACTTTCCTCAAGCAAGAAATACAGTTTTGATTTCTGAATATTTTCTTTTTCTCCTCTGCCATCCATTCTTCCTACACCGTCTCCCTTCCACACACATACATGGGTACATATGCACATACACACATACAAATATACACGCTTGTCTTTGAAACCATGCTTATTTTCTTTTATGTCACCTTCTCCTACCTTCCTAACTTACGTTGATTTTTATAGCAGCTGTTGTCTTATAGCTAGCACTTAACATAATATGAAGTCACACGGTAGGAAAAAACAAATGATAGCGAGTTGTCAAATCATCCCTCTGCCTCTTCCTACTTCCCTTATATTGGACCAGTTCTTAACCATTCCATGCTGGAATGGAGAATGCAGAATCTGTTTTGTAAATCGAAGAGTTACACATTAAAGCAGCTATTATTACAGCTGGCATTTCATAGCTTAGCAATAATGTGTTAATATATTTCATGAACCATGAGGAGTTTGAGAATTTACTTTGTTAGCCCGGCACCATTCCATGCATGTTGGCAGAGGACACAAGATCGTGGGGTCAGAGACAAAGAACAGTCGATTACAGCAATAGCAGTAGCCACAGTGAACAATTTTGTAGATTCTTGAGTCCAAATTCCCATAAGGCAATGTTAAGAGGGCCAGGTTTAATTTCTCCAGAGTACACAGTAGTTTATCTTACTAGAGAAAAACCATGAACTTAGGGAACCTAGTCTTTTTAAAGAGATAATAAGACTGCCCAACCTTCTCTCCAGTTTATCATATTGGACATCAAACAAATCCATTTGCTTAAGAGGGAGACACTATCCTTATCCTTCAAGACTGTTCATTATACAAATATCCTTAAAAAGATGGCTCGAAACCAAGGTTCCTGATTAGTACTTATGTCTTAGAGTACTTAGTCTTGTACTGTGCAGCTCGAAAATCTCCAGTTGTTTTCTAGTTCCCTTAAAAGAAAATCCAACTGCCCTATCTTGGCCTAGAAGACCATAAATCCTAAATGAGCAGGACTTAGCAGATCTCTCAGCCACTGTCTACTGGTTGTCTTTCAGTCTCTCAGACCCACCAATGGCCTTTGCATTTGTTCTTCCCCCAGAGCGTCATCTTGCTAGTTCCTTGATATCGAAGGTTCAGTTTGAATCAAATCAGTGAGTGAGGCTTTACTGACCATCTAATGTCAAGTGGCTCCCATGCACGCTGTCACATCACCCTGTGGTTTGTTTTTTCCTAGTGCTGTGTTAAACTTTTTGCTGTTTATGGTCTGTCTTTGCCTCCTGGCCCACCTTATCCCATAATGTAAACTTGGTATAGAGCTATGTGTATACCTCAAGTCATTAATAGTACCGTTTACTACTGAATCTCTCAGTATTTACTGAATGAATGGGTGGATGGATGAATTAATATTCTCTCTGTGCTTTTTATTCCTCTTCTTTTCCCTTGTACTTTTCCTTTTATCGTTTTGGTTAATATTAAACTTAATTGATTCCTAATGAAAAATTTGCACTATCTTTAGGGTTAAAAAATATTACAGCAAAAAAGGAATTAATCCACCCCCAAAATAACATAAGCCATCTACTTGTTTAAGTTTAATTATACACTTTTCTATTTAATGCTATTAGTGATAAACCAGCAGTTAGATAACCTGTTGGATTCATTGGTACTGAGAATACAATCTCCATAGGAGACTATACTCTGATGCCACGCTGTTTGTTGGCACTTAGAAATATCCCATGTTTACCTGCTAATTCCCACTAACGCTATGTAAGAGACATTTCTTGCTTTGTATAAAACTTAGGAAATAAGAAATTAACTGATCACATATCTATTGAGATCTTCTTATGGTTTATATGTTGTTATTCTTTCTAATGATCAGAGGGCCTGCCTTTGAAATAACTATTTCTTTAGTCACCCTCATGATACTTCTCTCTATGTGAGAACAATTGTTAAACGATTGTTTACCATTACAGAATTTCAGCTTTTTTGTTATTTCCTCAAGTATTTTACTTGTATTCAATAGGTTACTTAGCAGAGGAAGTATGGCAGGTTAATATACTTGCTAGATAGATATTCCTTTGGAAATATATATAGAAAGTTTTGATTTGTAAATTAAATGGTTTTTATTTTTAGTTTCTGCCTCCTTCTCTTAGTTGATTCCACTAAGATGCAGGTGCTTTTAACATAACTGTTGTATTTATAGATACGTGACATATTTAGCAAGATTCACATGCTAATCTTTTAAAAGACTATGTTACTAATATAAGGACTAACCATTATCTAAAAGATATTTAATCGCAGTTCTACAGATTAATAATTTCCATTTTCTTTGTAGAATCACTGTGATTAAAATTGATCATTTTTCAAAATCAATTTTTTATAGCAAGCAATAAAGGAAAATGTCAAAAAAAGAGAAGCAGAGGAAAAACAAAAACGTGCCAGAATAGCCAAAGAATTGGCAGAGAAAGAAAGACTTGAACGCCAACAAAAGAAAAAGCGCTTGTTAGAAATGAAGACAGGTGAGTACTATCAAACTTGCTGTTTATACTATGTACACTCAAGATTTATACTGGTTACTTTCTTAGCAGTTTAATATACTTGAGTGAAAAAGGAAGATATGGTTACTTGTTTGTATAGTTAATCCGTAGAGCGATTCAGTTTTCTTTTGGGCTTTCTCTCCTTTAGTTACTAACTAGTAGTGTTTCTATTCTAATAGTCATAGGTGATTTTGGTTCTCTAGCATACTCCTGTATTTCCAGTATATTTACATTTTTTTTTTTAACAATATTTCAACAACTAATCTGTAATCATTTGTGTCAATTAACTATAGGGAACTGTGGGAAGTTCTACAGGCCAAGTAACCTGGTTTCTTTTACAAAATATACTAAGGGAGAAAAAAGTGTTGCTGGGGAAACTTGATGATTAAAAGCAACTTAAGAGACATCAACCAATTGCATTAAATGGAGCTTAAGTATATTCCAGTCCAAACAAATATAGAAAAAAGCAGCCTGAAGATTTCGAATACTTTTCTTCTAGACATGACAATGATGTTGTGGATATGTGTTAAAGTATTTTTTAGAGACTCATGCTGAAATATTATAGGTGAAAGAATGCAACGTTTGGTATATCAGTCAAAGTAGTCAGCACGACTGCAAAGTAGATGGGCATAAAAGTAAAACAAGATTGGCGATAAGTACTAATTGCTAAAGTTGAGTGATGGGTACTTGGAGGGAAGACTGTTTTTACTACACTATTTTCTCTCCTTTTATGTATTTAAAAACTTTTCTTTAGTTAAAAGCTCTTGGAAAAATTAAAAGGAAAAAATAGCAAAATCACAGTTTTACAGAGAGATATATATATGTATTTTCCAAAGCTAAAAGATACCACAAACTTAGGAACAGCAAAAGAATTAAGTAAATTGTAGTTATATTTCACCCCTGAAAATTCTGGCTCCTAGCCACTAAGGATTACAGAAGGCTTTAATTAAAATCCATCAACTTCACTGCTAAATTACCGTAGTTTATAATTCAGGGCTGCAGATTCACCTGAGGTTTCCCCAGGGGCAGACAGAGATGCCTTCTTGCCTTCTTTGCATTCATTTTTACAGACATATTTTATCTTTAATAAAGCAAACCGAGTACCTTAAAATATCGCACGTTTCTTCCAGGGGAAAAGATCATCTAAGTACGATCTCTTTTTATAAGAGTACACTTGAAATTCAGGAAGTCTTCTCATAAATATCTTAAAGTGTAAACAAAAATGGAGATCAGAAAGGTTTAGCGTTGATTTTTAACATGTGCTTCTGAAAGTCATTTAAAAACCATTACTGCCTAGTTTACCAAACATTCTGGTGTTGGAACATTAGCTCACTTAGTGTTGGGTAAAGTGTCATCTAGATGAGTTACTTGATTGCAGATTGGCGGTATTGTTTGTTGTGCGTTTTGCCCCAGGTTCTATCACACAGAGCCTCTCAGCAATTTTCTGTTCTATCAGTCTAGAAAGTTATAATCTGTTAGGAAGCAAAGATTTTCATGAAACTTCAAATCCAAAGTAACCTTAATTATAGTTTTATTTAACATTATATTTCTCCTGAAGGAAAGTTCCAATTTTAAAAATTAATGTTTTTTATTTTTTCTAATTTTATTTAATTTTCCAATTTAAATATAACACTTTTACGTCCGTCATAGAAAACACCTACAAAGTAATAGGTAGATCTAAAGACCATCACCCATAATCCTCCTATCTAAAGAATCACCATTAATATTTTGGCGCTTTTTTCTTTCAGTTTTAAGTTTTTCTGTTTTTTAATAATAGCCATATGATCCTAGTTTAGTATCTTGCTTTATTTTGCTGAACTTTGTTTCATGTTGTGCTTAACTTGTAGTTAATTCTT
>NW_011888794.1:7621619-7630596 GCF_000151845.1 Pteropus vampyrus
TAAAATTCCAATAAATGATGATTCCTCTGAATAGTCTTTAGTTTTCCTTTAAGCATAACACAATTATTAATATCGAAAGACAAAATATTTGGTCTCTTAATATAGCTGTTATCGCCCAGTAAGTCTGATAATTATCAAATTAATTTGATAATTTGTTGATACCTTTTTTCATGTTTAAAAATGGTATAAGTAGGCAGTCACTTTCCTTTCCGTATTAGATGTGGAATATGCTTTATGTCAAATCATAATTTTTATAACATTTGTGGCTTTTTGAAGTAAAAGTTACAAACCAGTATGTCTAATTAGCACATAATTACTGAAAATATTCTTAGACAAAATATCACTTTTTGACACATTTAACAGATACACTGAATATACATTTTTGATATTTGACAAATACCACCTTCAATAAAGACACTGTATTTTTATGAAAAATATAAGTGCTATGGTCTTTCAGTATTTTATCGCTATAGAAAAAAATGTAATAGCTAGGCCACCTTCATTTCTTTTATTCATCAACAAATAGTTTGGGGTGTTTTTTTTTCTGTATGTTGGGATTACAGTGATAAATAAGAATAAGGTCCTGTTATAATGAAGTTTAAAATTCTAATGAATCAGACAACCACATGTATAAAATAATTATAGATTATAAAAAGTTATATGAAGTAAAATAAAACAGGGTAATGAGATAGAGAAATGGGGACTGGCTGGGGTGGGGAGCGGGGTGACAAAAGTTGGTCTTAGAACTAAAGAGAATATCAGTGTATATCAAACTTATTAATATACAATACTGGTTATATAAAGCTCCTTAGAAACTGATAGGAAAGCCAGTCTCGTGTTTATATACTATATACTATTTGTACTCAAATAGTGTCTTTTTTGAACATCTTATTGTGAGTATCAGCTAAAGCTTTATATTACCTTTCCACATAGATATTATATTTTAATATAGAACATAGCCCAGTCAACCCCTGAACAGCACTGGGGTTATGAGCCCCCACCCCCAATGCAGTCGAAAATCCACGTCTAACTTTTGACTCCCCAAACACTTAGTTATTCCTCAGTATTTGCAAGAGTGGGTTCCAGGAGCCCTGCAGATACCACAGCCCACCGATGCATAGGTCAGTTCCTGCAGTTGGCCCCCTGCTTCTGGGGACTCCCAGCCACTGATGAGAAATATCACGGGCTTTTACTGAAAGAAAAACCCACGCGTAAGTGGACCCACAGGATTTAAACCTGTGTCGCTCAAGCGTCAACGGAACTGCTCTTTGTAGAAGTTGTCAACCTGGCTTTAAAAAGAAAAGAAAAGAAAAGAAAAGAAAACGTAGAAGTGCCAATTTTTGCATTTATATTAGTATTTTGTCACTTCTCTGGACCAGGAACTTTTAGTTTTATTTTTACATGTAGGACACATACCCCTGCATGATGGAGGAAGAAAAACGGCTTCACATGATCCCTCCATAACCCCACAGGAAGCTTCCTTCCATATATTTTCGTGACTTTAGTATTTTTACCATGCACATGTGACCTGTGTTTTTTCACAGATGTTCAGATTCTTCTTTCACCACCTGAGATAGTAAAGTAATCCCCACTCTCTCTCAGCCATCATCAATCATTACTTGCCCTTGGCAAGAAAGCGGAGAAATTATTTTTAAGTCTACTATTTATTATCACTACTATTTCAGAATGCAACTTTTGTGAATAGAGCAAAAATATAGAATAGTGGGCTACATTTCCCTAAGAATAAAAATGAAGCATTAAAAATCTTTTTTGAGCAGCAAAATTCTAAAAAAGCACACCATCTGATATTATCGTATTATAGCATTAAAAGGGCATTTTTCTCATTTTTGTTTTCTTTAAAAATGATGAGCCTGAAGGTCTCTTAAATATTCACATATATAGTTTTGGTAATTTATGTTGAATGATTTGATATTTCACTAAATAAACAAGCAAATTACAGTTTCGTAATGTCTTTATTTAATCAGTATGTGAATGTTGAATACATTTCCTAAGGTTAATGTTTAAATTTGAATTGTTTTAATTTAGAAGATGCCCAAATTATTAAATATGTGATATAGAAACTAGTAAATACCGACACTAGTATTTATTTAAAGTGCATAGCTATTCTTATGTGTAATCATTTCTAGTAAGACAAATAGTAACAGCAATTTTATGTGATTATGTACAAGTTTTTTGAAACTGCATTTCTGTTCCTTAATCATGGAAACGAATAGGGCATTTGATAATAGAATTCAAATATTATGCTTTAAGACTTCCTGAGTATGTAAGTTGATTCACATAATTTCTAAATAGCACATCAGAATGGCCTTGAAATGGACCCAGTGTTGTATAATTATGTTTTGCGGGGGAAGTAAATAAGAGCTTATTTAATGGAGCAATAAAAACTATATGAGCAGCTTCTATATTTTAGTCTTTAGGTTACAATTTGTTTATTATTTATTAGATTTAAATGTCTCATTTGGTGCAACTTCAGTCTATTAAATAAAGAGATAATTAGCTTTTTGAAATCTGTTGTTTACCCACATGGCCAAAACTGCTCCTTTGTTTTCCATTCTGCAATTTAGAGTAACTAAGCAATTAGGCCTCCATTTTAGAGGAAATGCATATTACATAAATACTACTTGGGAATGTCTGCCAGTCTCAACAGATATGCAATTAATGCGTATACTTGCTTTCATAAAGGCTTTGACAATTACCCTGTCCTCTACAGATAACATAAAACTTAGATTATTTTCCATAATTGTGTATATTCTAGCTTTATGCAGTAGTGCTTTCAGTTTTCTAGCATTATTGGCAATTGATGCATATAAATAGGCCAATAGTTTTACTCTTTTCTCTATTTAGAAGAATATAGCAAATTAAATCGCATTGGCTTTGATGTATTTCTTCTCCCTTCTTACCCCTACCTTTTTTGGAATGCTGCTGCTGTTGCTGCTGCTGCTGCTACTAATAATGGCAACAATGTTACTACTACTACTACTACTACTACTACTACTACTACTAATGGCAACAACATTACTCATATTACTACTACAAGTACTGCCGCCACCATTCATTGATCCCATATTATTTGCCAGGCTGCGTGTGTGCTCATTCTTGCCTGTAATGCTCGCAACAAACCTATGAGACTATTTTTATGGAAGAGTTGTTTAATATTTTATACATGGTCGCAGATTTAGCAGAGAACGTAGCCACTAGAGTTCTCTGACCAGATGTCATATTTTTAACTATTGTACTGTTACTCCTTTACTGATGATTTGACAATAGTACAGGAAAACTAATTTTAGTAATTGATAACTGGCAGTAGATCATACCTATGTATGAAGGTTGAAAATTATCTTCCGTAGAAACCCTTTGAGGGGGACAACTATCTCTTTGGTACCATAGCCAATGGTTTTAAACTAGATAGCTTCCTTCTTCGTGTTGGGAAGTTTGAGGAGGCTTGCCAAATTAGGAATACTTCCGTACTCTGGTTCAGGTTCCACTTTGACTTGTTCGCTTTTTCAGAGATTTATCCCAGCGCTCAGAACTAGGAGGATAAATAACACTGGCACTCTTTCCCTCCTGGAGGAGGGAGTTTCAATGGTCTGGATAGTTCTGCGCCCAGCAGAGCTCAGCAGTTCTGAAGTGGCTGGGAAACGTCTTCAGAGTTTGCGCTCACCCAGGGTCCAAGTTAACGGAAGAAGGGAGTTTACAGCATCCTAGTTTTAGGAAGGGACACAAAACCTCTGTGTGTTTTCCAGTGCTCTCAGACACCCCACCATCAGCTCTACCATCTAGCCTTTTTTTTTTTTTTCTTTCCTGGTGGTCGGTCGTAAGAGACTGAGACTCCATGAATGGTACAATGGTGTCTGGTGAGAAATGTTTCCAAGAGTCTTGCTAATAGTTATACAGGTTTTTACTTGTGTGCAGGAATCTCTTTCACTGGAGTAACACGGCTTCAATTGTGAACCCTCACGCAGAGGCCAGCCTTTGTGTGTCTTCTCTGTGTAGCTGTGCAAGGCTCACGCCATCCCCTGACTCCTTCCAAAAAGCCCCAGAAAAGGGAAATTAGGAGAGAAGGCTCCCGTATTTCTTCAGCACAACGTATCTTAGAAATCATTATTATTATTTTTTTACTTTGTTATGTATGTTATTCTTTGTTAAACATCTCCATAGTACATCCTTATACTTACTGGCTTATTGTTCATCCCATATTTAAAAGCCATTTTCAAAATGGTTTTTCATTAACTTTCTTATGAGTATTAAAAACTACATGAGGAGTACAAAATAAGTTCTAGTTTTTTGTTTAAATTTGTTTTGGAATGAAAGATTTAATGCTAATTATCATAAACTTTAGTTAGGGCAAAATAATTTAAATCTTTATATGATGTAGTATGGGTTACTTCTAAGAATTTTGCCAAAGAAATCTTTATAGTAACATCATTTATTCATAATTTTTCTGTTACCAAGCACAAATTCACCCTGTTTGCATTCTATGGCACAAATGATACCACTGAATTCTTTTGATGTTATTACAATGTGCGGAATGCTATAACTTTGATAACATCAGCTACACTTATTGTATTATAATTGAGAACTCAGTCACAGTGGCATCTCCTTTGTGTATCACATTGACAACTCCTTAGGTAATTGTCCCCCTTAACGGGTAGTTATTTACATAGCGTCCACTTTCCAAACCAGTGGATGTTGTCACCATGATTCCTTTCGTGCCACATTGCCAATTCTGAGCACAGTTACTTGTATTTGATGGGAAGTTGTTCTTTTTAATTTCAGAGGTAGACAGTGAGCATTGTCTTATTTTCAGACATAGCCATGAATCTTTCCAGCTTTTAAGAAACTTACCCTTTTTTTATTACCTAATATATATTTAAACATTGTGTAAATCTCTGCTTTTAGATTGTATCTCGAAAAACAGAAGCCTCCAATTATTTTACAGCCATAGAAAGATAAACTTTGGACCTCTGGTACCCTCAGAGTGTCCAGTCCAACACTTTAAAAAAAGACTTATATACGTTACAGTTGAAAAAGAGGTGAAATTTATACCATCTCTAAAGCTTAATACTTCTGCCATTCAAAAAACTGTAACAACCAATTAGACAAAATTGCAACAAAAACAGGATTGCTTAGTGCCTTATGGCAGCAAAATCCACTAGGTGTCTAAACCTCTTTTGCAATTCAAAAAGGCAAAGTGCTCTGAAAAAAAAAATTTTAAAAATTAGTAACTTCAGTGCCCAAATGCATTTGATGCCAACTCTGACATGAACTGATAGGCGGTCCCATCACATGTGGATATTAATACTGCAGAAATGATAAGATTAATTAGAAGATGCTGCCCCAGGTCGTTCTGGGTGTGTTATGATTTTACAGCATATGCACCTGTTTGAATTTCCTACAGTCTGAAAAACTATTTCTGAAATATTTACTGCAGAGGTTATGGGTAAGAGACTGTGGACTTTGACTTCTCAGTGACCAGTCTCTCTGTCGAAGTGGTTATACCATCCATTCTCTACTTCAGGCACGTTCATCTCTATTTCTCTGCATTTATTTCTGGTGTTCTCTTTGCCATAAATACCTTTTTTCCAATTAGACTGACTGATTCTAATAAAATATGATTGAGTTCAGTTCTTGCAGTCTACAAAATGTCTTCTCTGAATATTTTTGTCCTTGATAATAGACAATCTGCTTTTCTCATAAACCATTACATTCTTGCCATATAACTCACATACTGAATATTTCATTAACACTCATTTCATTGGCTTTTGTCTTATGCTTTTAATATATTGTGTATTTTTCAAGAACATGGCCTCTTATACCTTCTTTATCTCATAGGGCCTAGCGTACTAGGTGCACATAGCAGATACCACAGAAGACACTCGAGATATGTCAAACAATAACAATTTAACTGGTCAAATGACATCTCTTCCATTTTGTGTTTAGTTTAGCATATTGATATTTACGTGGAAAGTAAAAATATAGATCACACTGCAGCCTTTGAGCCAAATTAGCTTGCGCCTGTTTTTGTAAATTTTATTGGAATATAGCAACGCCCATTCCTTTACATACATCGTCTATGGCTGCTTCGTGCTATAAGTGCAGAGTTGAATAATTGGGACACTGACCACATACCGCACAAACCCTAAAATATTTTCCGCCCAGTTCTTTACAGAAAAAGTTTGTCACCTCCTGATATAGATCAATAATCAGTAGAGACTATTCTTTGATTTTTATAACAGAATTAAAACAAAAGCCGTCCTGTTAACTTTTGTGCATGTGTCCCTGTTGCCAAAGCACTCATTTGCAAACTGGCTGATCTTTGTTGGAAAATGGTCTAGTAATTAAATGAGTAAAAATATTGACTCATCAAAAAAAAGAATGGTAATTGCTAGGGAAAACTTAATCTTTCAGCACATTTCTAATAGAGAATTATCTGATTTTTAGAGTCTTGGTTTGAAATGGAAAGTTGTGCAGTTGAACTTTCAAAATGCTAGCAAGCGCCTGGGCTTCCGACTGTTCCAGAAACCAGCCCATAACCAGCCATTGTGCTCTTATTCTTTTATCCCAGCTTAGAGTTCCCCGTATTTCTGCACTATTGTTTGTATATCTTTTGAGATGAAAATACCAATGTGTCAAAAGGTCGTAGGGGAAGCCAGTTTTTTATTTTTTTTTCTTAATAGGCTGTCTCTTTTTTCTTTCTATTTTGGTCATTTTGACATTAAATCCTTAAAGTTGAAGGAAACCCATTCAGTGGTGCTGCACCTGGTCGTGAAGGTTGCTCAAAGTCTAAAGTGATTATCTCGGCCAGTGAGAAAGGAACTCAGTAGTATTTGACTTTTGACGATGAATAAATATACCCTAGGGCAGACTGGGGAAATTAAGCAGAGAAATTGAATATGTGTTACTTGAAAATGGCATAAGTAGGCATTAGTGTTCAGATGAAATTAGACATTATTTCGTAACAAGATTTTAAGATATTGTTTCCTGGATAGCTTCCTTCCTTGCTGTCCAATGTTCTTCCAGAAAATTAGAAGCCACATAATGTGAACAGAGTTAGCATCAAGGCAGCCATTACACAGGCTGGGATGCCCCAAGGCAGGAAACTTTGCCAGACTAGTGTAATAACGGAAAACAGATGATTGTTTTTGGAATGAGATTCCTGGGAGACTGTTACCTGGCTGGAGTGAACGGTCACAATAAAACTCCCACCGATAATTATCAACAATGGGTAGAAGTGACAGTAATTTTAGTTCGGTATAATCTTTGGTTTATTTTTAACCCTTTAGTGCTATGCAGGCAAGCACTCTTACAAAGTAGAAACATTTTGTTGTCAAATGAGTGTTGAATCAGAGGCTCCATCACCAACTTTCAAGAGCGTTGTATAAAGAAAGCATCACTGCATTAGGAAGCTGGGTAGTTTCCCTTGGAAGGCATTCCACCTCTGATTTTCTGATTTGCCGTCAGTTCTAAAGATTTTAAATGTGCAGACAGCGCCCGTTTTTAACCTAACTGCAAAGTAGCCTTTAACTGTCGTAAAGTCAAGAAAACTGTTTGCTTAGTGAACGAAAGAGAGTATCTTAATCCAAAAGCCAACAAAGCAGTCTTTCTTCAGCTACCTTTTAGAAGTAGTGATTCTATTCGTGTTGAATTGCAATTAGGATCTCATTTCCAATGAATATTTTTGATGCTAATTAGATTGTATTTTCTATTGGATTCACATACAAATAAAAGTATTTTTTAATATTCGTTATGAAACAGTGATGTTTTTCTCTCGAAAAAGCATAGGGCCTTTTGATCGTAGTCACTACTCGAATGCACGAAATAGTTTTGTTGGAGAAATATTAAATTAGTCAATAAGTAAATAAATTTCCTAAATTATTTTAATTGATTATCCTACCATTTTGCTGTGACTCGAGTAATTGCACTCTGATTTTGGCCTTGGTAGATAAAAATATCATCTAAAGCGTTGTCCTTTGATATAAGAGATGTAACATACTCGGTCACCATCTGTCTACTGTACAAAAGGAGAGGTGAGGGGAGAGGTGAGGGGAGAGAGAGATCTTTTCTTTTCTGTAGCATTTAGCATTTTAGAACATGAGGAACTCTCAGAGATACAAACGTTTCCATCCGAGTTTTACCGTTTAGCTAAGGGAGACTTGTGTGTGTGGGCATGCGTTTAGCCTTCTCCAACTTGAGGTCAGTTAATTTTGAAAACAGATATCAAAAGTTTTGAGAATTTAATGTATTCCTTGTAGAAACTGACCAGTGGCCTCTTTGGCATAAAGGTTTATTAATTAGATGATACTTATCTTTTCTAAAATATAGGAAAAAGAGGACAATGACATGGAACATTGACTATAGTTATTTCAAATGATATTTGAATTAATGTTCAGATTTGGCAATTAAAAATTTGCTTCTTTGTACATGAAAATCAAACATACCATTATTTCTTATTAATGCTTACAAAAATAAAAGTATTTTATACAAAATTAGCCATGTTTTAAAAAAAAAAAACAACGCTCTTTTAAGCTGCTGTTCCTAATATAGCATCTTTCCATAGCAGGTGTTCAGTAAGCACTTTTAAAATATTTATGGAATTCATGTCTGTGAAACAAAAATTCCTCAATTTCTACATATTCTATTTGAGTAGACTCAAAGGTAAATTGGCCCAGTCCTAGGACAAGATATGACATCTGTCAAGTTTGTTTTCTGTGCTCTTATGGTATTGGTAATAAATAGGTATTTCACAGTCACGACAACAAACTCAGGTGTTAAAAGATGTAATGATTTCTATAAATGCAATTTAATTTCTGACTGTGAGCCACCAATCTACATAATGGTAAAAAAAAAAAACTTAGCCAGTTTCCTCCCTCCCTTTCCCTCTGTATTATAGCTCAGTAATTCCAGTGTAGAATTCAGTTATTCATATTTAAACTTCTCTCCCACATTCTCTCTTTTC
>NW_011888794.1:7630646-7670194 GCF_000151845.1 Pteropus vampyrus
AATGACATGGAACATTGACTATAGTTATTTCAAATGATATTTGAATTAATGTTCAGATTTGGCAATTAAAAATTTGCTTCTTTGTACATGAAAATCAAACATACCATTATTTCTTATTAATGCTTACAAAAATAAAAGTATTTTATACAAAATTAGCCATGTTTTAAAAAAAAAAAACAACGCTCTTTTAAGCTGCTGTTCCTAATATAGCATCTTTCCATAGCAGGTGTTCAGTAAGCACTTTTAAAATATTTATGGAATTCATGTCTGTGAAACAAAAATTCCTCAATTTCTACATATTCTATTTGAGTAGACTCAAAGGTAAATTGGCCCAGTCCTAGGACAAGATATGACATCTGTCAAGTTTGTTTTCTGTGCTCTTATGGTATTGGTAATAAATAGGTATTTCACAGTCACGACAACAAACTCAGGTGTTCAAAGATGTAATGATTTCTATAAATGCAATTTAATTTCTGACTGTGAGCCACCAATCTACATAATGGTAAAAAAAAAAAACTTAGCCAGTTTCCTCCCTCCCTTTCCCTCTGTATTATAGCTCAGTAATTCCAGTGTAGAATTCAGTTATTCATATTTAAACTTCTCTCCCACATTCTCTCTTTTCTTTTTCCCTCAAACGGACCCCAAGCTTGAAAGCCAGCTTGGGGCACACTTCTAAGAGTGTGCACTCTTCTTGGTTCAATTGTCTGGGCCTCAAGTAGCCTCCCTACTTTTTGACATAATTTCTCCTGCCCACTTTTGTAAAGATGGCGTTAGTTTTGCTCTTGGGTGGTAACCTGGGAGATCAGTTAGATTTCTCTTAGATACCACCTCTGCTCTCTGACATTGGCAAATTCTCAAAAATGTATCTGTGTTCTTCACTTGAACTTGTACTTCCTGACTTCTTTTTCTCTCCAAACTGTGCCCATAGAACGTTTCTGTGCTTCTCTTACCACACTCAGCTGCCACGGGGATTTCTGCAGCCTTCTTGTGCCCAGATTGCTCCCTGGCCACCTCTCAGGGAGCACGTGATTCATCTGCCACTCTCACAATTCTGTATTTTGGACACAAGATGCTTCTGCTCTTGGATCCAACCTCTGTGACTCCACGAGAAAGTCTATCGTTTAAGCCCCAGCCTCCTCCTGGAATGCGGAGTAGAGCGCAGGGCTCCAGCCTGCGTGGGATCTCCTCCCTTCCCAGACTCCATCCCACCAGATGAGACACCTTTTCTACTTACATTCCAAGAATGTAGTGTGCATTCCCTCCTGTGTGGACAGTTTCTATGCTACGAATGGTCCTTTGGGGTTCCACTGTCGGATGGGGGAAGAGAGAGTGAGCTGCATCTGAGCAGCAGTGCTCAAACTTCTGGTGGTCTTTTGAATAAGGTGGATACGAAGTTGAACAGAGAGTTAAATGAACCAGGGCTTCCAAGCCTGGGAATCCATTGGGATGAGTAAATTAAGACACAGAGGCATGGAATTCATATTTGGACAGCAACAAATAACACAGCAGCAGGCCTGGGATATACTTTGGGTAGAGCTGTGGGAAGAGATGAGGATAAATTGGAGGTCAGGAGAGTGCTGTGCTTTGAGTTTTGCTTCGTGCTGTAGGCACACTCCAGGGGCCTTAAGCAGAGCAGGGATCAGGTCTTCTTTGAGAGAGATGGTCCAGATGGCGAAAATGCAGCTGGATTAGAGGATGTGAGGGGAGTAGGAAGAGTGAGACCAATTAGGAGACCGTTAACATTTTACAGAATATAAATGCCAAAGGCCTAAACTAGGCTGGACTGAGAAAAGACGTAATAGTTTTTGAAAGGCAGTTTCAGGGTAGTACCAGAGCTGATTGGGTGAATGGGAGAACCTTTCATGGTGGGTGGATGATACCTATACTAGCTTTAGCACGTGTTGACTTTGTATCTCCGATTTAGTGCCTTTTTATCCAGCGGGTAAGTTTTTCTGAAAGGGCTTGGCATTGCTTGTGAAACATAACAACTACACATAAATGTTAGCTTTTTAATTAGAAGAAAAAAATTCTGTGTTAACAAAGGTATTTTATGAATTCTTTTGTAACTGGACCAACCAAGAACCTTTGAAACCAAATCTAGTTAGCTTATGAGGATGAGCTGGGGTTGGCCTCTCTCCTGGAGAGTGAGACTTGGGGTACGGGTAAGGTTAGACAGAGAACATGTCCCATTATCCCCTTGAAGGAAAAAATTTAATTGAAATTGTTTAGAGTGTTTTCCCCACATTTTTGATCAATAAAAGAGAGACATAGGTTTAGGAAAATTTTATGATAGGGGAGACTTAGGGAAATACATATGTATGCAGTATGTATGTATATGAACAAACTTTTTTATTAATGAATTATTCTCATGTCAATTATTAGTTTGCTATCTATGCTTCCTTAATTTTTTGAATGGAATATATTTAGTGTGTATGTACAACAGAAAAATGACATAGATTACAGAATCAGTTGAACTTCTTACAGATTGACAACTTCTCATTTTCCCGGACAATCAGCATTTCAATCTATTACGAGTAGGGCTCATTAAGATGCATAAACTAGCAGCCTGATCTAGTTATAATACATCTTTAATGTGTGACATAGTGTAGCTCCTTAGTCTTGTAATAAAAGATAGAGTGGCCTCCAGTGATCAACAAGGTTCTGAGATCAATTTAACCTGGATAAAACCATTATCCATAACAACTGTCATTAGGAATGACTAACATTTCACTAATTAGCTCACCATTTACAGCCCATAAGCTTACAGATGCTAAATGTTTATAAACACCCACAGATGTGTGCACAGCTGACTCTCAGTTATCCGCAGAAATAGGGGACATAGATAATTTCGATTCACTTACAATACGAACCCCTCATTTTAGCTAGTTTCAATCTTCTTTCTCTTTGGACTTTTTACCACAGCTGTTAATGAAGTAGCAAATTAACTAATCTAATTTCAACTCTCTTATTGATGCACATACCCCCTTGTGAAAGCATTAATATGTACAAATGTGGCCACAAGGTGGCTGGCAAGAGGGAGAAAATGGGAAGCACAAACTAAGATAAATAGATTGAACAACAGAGAATTGTTCCTATTTGTTTGTAGCCGTGTGTCTAATAGCAAGTTGCAAGTTATGAAACCGCAGCAAGACACCCACTTCAACGGTGCTATGCCTAAACCCCCTGGGACAGTAGCGAATATCTCCTTAAATCTGAGAGAAATGGACACCATTTCCTGTGGCAGGCCGTTCCTGTGTTAACAATCATTTCTTTTCAAAGAATTCCACAACTTAGTGTCGATTTTTCATTTTAATGTCAGCCTGTCTACTGTCTCATACTGAATGAGTTGAAGGGATGTAAATATCATGATCCGAGTGCCATGAAGTTACTTCTTTATCTTATTTCCTTTGGCCTAAAGAGTCTTGATTCTTGCACTTCTCTTGTAGGTTCTTCATCTAAAACTTTCGTTCATTCTCCTTCGGGCACTGGGCTGTATTTCACTTGTCCAGGCAAGTTTAAAGGTGCTATTTGGTAGAGTACACCTAGAGCCAGGAGCCATATGGAGATGACAGTTCCACAGACCATTTATGGAATGAACTTTGAAGGGCAACCATTTTGGTTCCCAGTAACCGGCAGAGTGTCTACTACGTCTTCAGGCTGAGGCGGTCTTAAGTTAACACGAGTTGTTTTCCAGCATTTCCTTACTCAAGGGGAGCATTTCTTCATTGCAGCTTATTGGAGAGGAAAATTAATCATTCCATTACAGCACGTTACAAATATTTCAAGGTGTTTAAAGAAGAAATTGTATAACAGATTAGATAGAAGTCAAAATTACTGTCAAGAATTTGAATAGTTGAAGAACGGAGCACTGAAGAGAGAAATTTTTAACTACTGGAACTATCCACTAGATCTGTACCATTTCATAAATGCTACATTAGTTTTTATTGTTTTTCATTGAGGAGGATTTTTAAGTGCTAATAGGTTATATATGAATCCTGTTGGACATTTTCTCAGTAAGAAAAGCGGGAACTCAGTGCTTTGAGATAGATCCTTCTATGTATACTTGCCTTCAATAGTTGCTTCTGTCTTGAAGAGGTAGTGCTACTCATTGGCATAAGGAACATAGGAGGAGGTAGAAGCGTGGGGGAAATGGTGAGAATTTCAATTTTGTAGATGTTACGTTATAGATAAGATGCTAGTTATCTATAGCAGGGGTCCCCAACCACCAAGCTACAGACCAGTACCAGTCCGTGGCCTGTTACGAATTGGGCTGCACAGCAGGAGGTGAACAGCGGACGAGCAAGCGAAGCTTCACCTGTATCTGCAGCCGCTCCCCAGCACTAGCATCACCGCCTCAGCTCCACCTCAGATCATCAGGCATTAGATTCTCACAGGAGCCCCGGTCCCTGGTGCCAAAAAGGTTGGGGACCGCTGATCTCTAAGGCCTGAGTTACCGTGTCTAGTGACTGATTGGGCTAGGGTAACCAGTTCATCCCAGCTTGCCTGAGACTTTCCAGTTTTATCACTGAAAGTCCTGTGTTCCAGGAAACCACTTCAGGGAAGAGACCTCTTCAAAGGAGAAGGGGCAGACCATTGTCACATGCTGCCAAGAGATCACGTAACAAACAGACTGAAAACTGTCCCACCGACTTTAGCTCAAAGGATAGGGCAGAGGGCGGATAACGAGCATGGGCAGTGAGACAGACGTAAGGAAGGCAGCAGACGAGGGGGTGGAAGTTGGGGGTGTCTTGGGAGCACAAAGTAGGTGTTTGACTTCATTTCAAATGGACTGGGGGGAATGAGAAGAGCGACGCTGGGAGAGAATGAAGGCAGATCGGGGGTGCTGCCGAGCAGCAGTGCCGAGGGTGAGACGCCAGCACAGGCCGAGGAGATCGACTGGGAAAGCAGCGTGCTCCGCCGTTGTGACGGGCGGGAAGGAGGAAAGGCTGACGTTGGAGTTGCTGGTATGAAGGTGACGGCGTTTTCATCGAGTGGTCTCTATTTTCTAGCTGAAATAGAGGCAGCCCTCTGCCCGGGAGGGGCAGTGGTTGGTTGAGAGGCTTGAGGGGAGCTGGGAAGCACGGAAACAGCCCCTATGGAGTGGGGCGAGAGCCTCCCGCTGAAACTCGGGAGGGTCGAGTAGTGTGAAGAACCCAGCGGAGGTTGGCACCTGCGATTATGCACTGGCCCTCATCCTGCAAGTCTCATTTTTTCGCCATGATTGCTTAGCAGCTGGTGTATAGTGCCAAAAAGATGGAATTGGGGGTTCACCAGAACAGCAGAGAAGGAGAGAAGGAAGATGCTCGCTGGTGAGCAATGGGCAACGTGCGGAACCACGGAGCGTAAGCCGGATGGGCCAGAAAATGGAGCCAGGACACTGGAGATTGCCAGGGACAGGTGGCAGGACTAATGGAAGGGGAAAAGAGAGAGAAAGGAAGAACAAGAAGGACAGGAGTCAGAGCATGGCTGGTATGGATTTAAGTTATTAGAAGTATAAGGGAACAGTTGTGGGTGGTGGCAAAGTTCAGATTATGGACGTGAGCGTGAGTAATGGGAAGCGGAGAAAAAGCACCGGTCCCGGGAGGTGCGGGAGGTCGGAGAACTCAGGATTTGCTCTGGGACTGGTTGTTCACAGGGAACTGAATCCACGCAGGGCTCGGCTTGAAGAGGAAGCCTGAGTCAGATGACAAAGTCTGTTTTGCATGAGAGAGGAAATCTGTGCATGACCGGATGACGGTGACCTAGAGGGATGACAGAATGAATGATGTGTGTCTCAAAGGAGAGTGCTTTTCACCCGAGGGGACGGAAGTGACAGCCTGATGTAGCAGTGAGGACCAGAGGGAAAACAGGCACTCCTGTCTCCTTCATCTCTACCCCACAGACTTAGGCTCATCAGTGTATGAGAACACGAGCAGCATCTCTCCAGTTTCCAGGTAGAGCCCATTTCCAATTCAGATGAAAAGGTGAAAAGATTATCCCCTGGAGACAGTGAGATGGTAGCGAAGCTGTTCATGCTGATACACGCTGGAGGAAGTAAAGATAAGGAAGGACTACTTCTTGGGCAGTGGTGTCCGGGAATGGTGGTTTGGCCGGCCTCAGGGTTGTAACCCAGCAGGCAAGTCTTCCGTTCCAGACCACTGCAATAAAGTGAATATCGCAGGAAAGCAAGTCACGTGAATTTTTTTGGTTTCCCAGTGTATATAAAGTTATATTTACACTATACGGTCGTCTATTAGGTCTATAATAGCATATATGTAAAAATTTAAAGACACTTTTTTATTGCTAAAAAATACTATCATCCGAGCCTTCAGCGAGTCATAATCTTTTTTGCTAGTGGAGGGTCTTGCCTTGTTGATGAAAGCACAAGATCTGTGAAAAAAATGAGGTCTGCTGTGTAGCAGTTGCCCAGTGAGTGTGTTGTAGGGAGGGACCAGGAAGCCACTGCAGACTGGACTGATTCTATTATTTCCAGATACTACTGCTCCTAAGAGAGGGAGGTTTCTGGCCTTTCTCTCTGAGGTAGGAGCCGTCTGTGACCTGCATCTCATTTATTACCTTGTTCTCGAGAGAGGAATGGTTCCCAGTGAATTTGAGGAAACCTAATCTTTGCTTGTTGATAGAGTTCCCAGCTATGAATGCCATGAATGCATGAACGCATGAATGCATTTACTAAAATACCTTTAAGTACAAGTCAGCAAAGCTAAGGATCTGAGCTCTTCCCAATTATCATACATCACCACCTCTGTGTCAAAAGTCTGTAATGGAAAGAATGTGCGCTTTCGAAACAAAGATGCTGGTTCAAGTCTCCCTCTGCCACCTGCCTTTTGTAGAGCTGTGGGCACTTCACTTTACCTCCTTGAGGTCCTGCTTTCCTGGCTTCAGATAATAGCTACTTTGCAGAGTTAAAGTGAGAATTAGATTAGAAAATTTAGGTAAAAATGCTCCACACAGACCATCCAAATGCTAGCAAAATGGCATTCGGTCCGAGTGATATTTTCTCATGTATCTTAATTCATTTTTAGATTTTTATTCTTTTTTCTCATGCATTCTCTCTAAATACAATTTTTTCTCGAGGATCTGATATATCAGTTTTTATTTAGAGGCTTCTGTATTCTTTTTGTCAGCTTTTTATAGTCGAGGGAAAATCTTATTGTTCTCTTGAGAGAGTTTAGCACATTTTTTGCCTCCAGTTTCTTTGCAATTGTTAATGAGTTCATGGAAAGTTCAGTTGTTTCCCATTTTCATTTCTTTTCTGTGTTATTTGCTTTCTCTGGAAGCATATGTCAATTCCTTTTTCCCCCCACTTTCCACTTTGCCTTATTATCTTTGCCGACTTCCTTTCTTTCAAAAATAGGTTGCTGTTACTCTAAATAAGATTTTTAAATTTCTTCAGTTTGTAAATATGAATGCCTCAGTTTCTGCATCTGATTGAGGAAGGGGTAGGGAGAGAATGCCATATTTGTGCAGAATAAATCTGTACTTCCCCTTTGAAATGAACTGAAAGAACGATGAATACTTAATACTTTGAACCACAAATTCACATTTAAAATGAACCTAGAACTTAAATCTAGTAAAATTACTTTGGGCAAAGTTGGAAGATGTGAGGTGATGCAAATACACAAATTTCCACTGTCTTGTGTTCTAAGGTATACATAAAACATACCATCAGAAAGGTCAGTGCAAAAGCAGGTATCAAAGGGTAACCCCCGAAATCATCAGTGGGCAGTCAGATGGTTACCATCACAAAGTTCACCTGCTCAGTGCCCCCAGAAGGCCAATATTCAGTAGATCAGAATTTGGAGTAGGAAAGGTTTATTAATTGAGAAGGCACCAACCAAGAAGATGGGAGCTGTGAACAGTTCCTCAAATCCATCTTTAGAGCACCTCAAGTTCAAGCGTCTCTTATGTCAGGGGGAGGGAGTGAGGAGCGGCGGGCCATAGGTGGGAACCTAGGAAGAGGGCGAAATCTCCAAATCTCTTTGTTACCATTGATCTGAGTCTGGTCCTGAGGTTCCTGTGGATCTTTGATAAACAGTCATTGTTCTGTACACACTTCCCCCACCTCTTCAGGAAAGACTCCTTCTGACATGGGGTTGTTTTTGCAAAACACTCAAGCCTCAAACAGAATTCCTATAACAATTAGCACATCTGTAGCAGGAGCTCTTAGCCTGAGTCAGAGAGAGCAGAGAGGAGCATTTCACTGTGTCACAGTCTTGAACGGACCTATTGCCTCTGTGTTAAGCAATTTCATAGCAGACTGCTTTTTTTCTTTTTGGAACATCCAGCATGCAGGTAGTCACAAAGTAGGTATTGAAATCACCCTTAGACTGTAAGTCCCACGAGAACAGGGACTGGGGCTGGTTTTGGTGCCCGACCCAGATTCCTAGTCCCTATTTGTAGGATGGAATTGAACAACAGACTTGACAGTTTTATATTTCCAACTACATCTTGGACAAAACTATTTGACTATTCTGCCAGCACCTCAAAATCAATTCATCTAAAACCTAACATCATGTTCCACATAAAGCCTGATTTTCATGTTCTTATTTTGGGTTAATGATACCACCATTTTCCCAGTCACCCAGGCTTGACACCTTCACACTATGCCAGCTTTAATCATAGTGAAGTACAATTTTGATTATTTCACACCTTTCAGATAGATTCTATGGCAGTTCTTCAGCCTTTAATCCAAGCTCCCTCGGCCTCTTTTCCAGCGTGCACCATATGCCGCTGTCAGAGCTTGACTGTCAGGCCCCTCTGGGGCCTTTCAGTGCTCCAGGTATCCCTCTCTGAGTGGCTCCTTGTGGCCTCAAGTTCATTTATCCTAGAGCTTCTCATGAAAAAAAAAAAAAAGTGTCTGTGAAATCACTACTGTTCTCTAGCTTACGTCCCTTTTTTTGATTCTTGGTATTGAGTAAGCATTTCCATTTTCTCTATCTGAACTCGTAGTATTCTTTGTTCAAAAACCTTGAAGAACAAAGCCATCAAAAGTCTTTTTTAAAATTCTCCACTAACAAAGGAAATATTTGAAAAATTTAAAAACACTTTCTACTATATTTTCAACAGGAAGTAAGCAATTGCCAAGCTTAAGTACTTGTCAGGCTTATTTCTCAGAGTAAAGTGAAGCTCTCCTGAGTGACAAGCGCAGCTTCTACTCCGAAGTGGTGGTTATGCTGTGTAATTAACCTTTTCCTCTCTTTTCCTTTGTGATCAAAGGGTCATGGGTGTTCACCGAGTCATATCTTGTTAAATGCCAGTATCAGTTCACATCTCTGTATATATACATTTATTTATAGTCATATTTAAATAGATACATTCTTTTTTCCTGACATTCTGTGCTTCTGCAACTGAAGGCGTCTGTTCAGCACCCTAGACCCTGTGTAACACACGGTGACAACCGTGACAACATTTTTTTTTTTGCCAGGGAGTCAACACTGGGTTTTAAACTTTGCTTTCTTTAAAGAGTAATCGTTGGAGTAGGTCACTGTGAACATGCTAATCAGAGGCGGGCACTTGGATACTTACATGGGAGACATTTTAACAGCGTTGAACACAAAAAGGATGACTGGGCAATGCCTTTCTTCAGCACCATGTAGTGGGGTAGCAGCTGACCACGGAGGATGTCAGAAAATGTATTCTCTGCTTTGTAGCTGTTAGCATTGAGTGGCCATCGAGAGGTCTATATCCAGTGTCTTCATTGATTAAAAAAAAAAAAAAGCGATTAGCTTTTTTAACTATGTTTTAGAAATGGTCCATATCAACTATTGAAATTTAAATATGCTTCATTATTTTTTCATATCGCAGTGTATTTTAGTATATGAATGTCGTCATTTATTTGGTCTCTTTCCGGTGGGCATTTTGGTTGTTTCCAACCTTTCGTTATTATAAACAACATGGTAATGAACATCCTTGTACAGATGCCCTCACACACATATGAGTTATACGTAGGATAATTTTCTTAGAAAATAATTATTTCATCGAATGGTATCTACAATTTTGTTCCGGATAGAGATTTTTGGATTGTATTCCAAAGAGGTTACATTTGTTTTATATTTCCACCAACAATGTGTGGAGTGACCTGTTTCCTAATCTTTATTAGTTATTCTCGTTTTTTATTATCGTTAGGCTGATAGGTAAAACATGATCTCTCATCGATGTAGTTGGACTGTCTTTCATTATGAATGAGGTTGAGGTTTATATATCCTCCGTATAAAATCCTAGTTTGTGTATTTTTATGATGGGTTTCCTGAACATCTCATTTGCCTCAATAGTTGTTTCGGGGGTTTTTTTAGTGAATTGTGGGTCTTTTTCTTATTGAGTCATAATGTTTTTTATTTCAAAAAATTCAGTCTTAGGGAATACCTGTGTTTCAATTTTTTTTCTAGTTTTTCCTTTCATCGTTTGCTTGTAGACTTTGTTCTTATTCTTTTGATTTGTAGATATTTAGTATAGTACAATCCGTATGACATTTGGGTATTTAGATTTTTCTTGGGAAAATCTTTTCATTACAGAACGAATAACAAATATACTTTTCCATGTTGTCTGCTATGCTTTTGCAATTTTAGATTTTAATGAAATATTTGACCCATTTGTAAACTACCATCACCACAGTAGTTATTGAATATTTTCTTATTCTCAGATTTGAAATGCCACATTTATCATGTGTCATGAATTGAGTTTTCACATGTATTTGATATGAATTGCCAAGAGCAGTATATACTATACATTATCTTACATGCTTATTTAACCACAGAACCACCCTGTCTCCGCCCCCCCCCCACACACCCCATTCTGTGGTATATATTTTAGGAAATTCTGTTTTATTGAAGTTTTGTTTTCCTTTTTTGTTTTTAATATGGGGTATTCATTTAATACAAGTTTTTGCTATAGCATTTCATAATGACAAACTCATTTCTATGCTTACTTTTAAATCTTGTACCTTAAGTATGTTTTGTTTACATTACAAAAATGGTTGCGCCCTTTTTATTTGAGAGAAGTAAACAAGCAGACAAGTAACTTATTTCTTGAATTTTGTCAGTTGTTTATGTTAGTTTTAAAAACGAAAGAACTAATAAAAAAATTCCAGAAGAGAGTAAATTAGATATCTTCATAGGTTAAGCTAAATGAATATGATGCTGGAATCATTTTCTTACAACAGAATCTAAATCATATGAAATTTGGAAGTTGGAAATTAGTGACAATACAGTTTGATTTGTTACAGTATATTTAGATTACCACTTTTTCCTGGTTGTTTATATAATTAAAATAGTACCATACTTTATACATGACATCCAATAGTGGATATGGATTTTTTTTAAAGACTGGAAAGTTCATAAAAGAAAAATTCTTTCTTTTACAAATGTCTCTATAAGTCTGTTTACTGTAAGTCATGAAATTATTTAGATTTCAACTTGAATACAATATAACAAATAGTATGATAATTATGGTTTTTACATTCAAACCTATCTGTAAAATATTTTTTTTCACTCGAGCTTTGAAAATATAGCCTTATAAAGCAACTAAAAAAATAGCCCATGATCTATGCCCAGAGTTACAAGACAATTGCCACAGGTCCAAGCATACTTCACATAGCAAGAAGGGGGTAGCAGCATGTGATGGCAATCACAGCTGTCACGGCTCCAGTAGATAGTCAGTAGGAAGAGGGAGAGAGGTTATCAATATATGCCTCTTCTATTCCTGGACTTACGATGGCAGATGTCCACTTATGCTTTACTGTCGAGAAATGCATCGCATCTCTCCTTACCCCCGCCCCAGCTTTGCTGCAAGGGAGTCTCACAAAATGAGGTTGTTAACTTTTCCTGTCTCTGTAGTGGAAGCAGACAAGAGAGTGGATGTGTCGCATTGGCCAATGAGCAATGTGTGCCATGTGAGTGGGAAAAGATGGTCATAATAATATTAAAAATAATAGCTAATATTTATCGAGGCCTTACCATTTATTGAGCCTCTATTCTAAGCTCTTTATGTATATTAGCTGACTTGATCCTTACAACAGCCATTTGAGGTACATACTCTTATTGTCCTCGTCTTATAGGTAAGGACATGGCACACATCTGGGGAGAGCGAGACCAGGATGCAAGCCCAGCACTTTGTCACTTTGACTCCTTGATTTTGCTCTTAATTGTTCTATCTGAGGGAGGTAGAGGGATGGGGGGGACCTTCCTTCTTTGTCAAAGAGTCTAATTTTTTCCTTCTAACTCATAACGGGAAAAAATATTTAATTCAGTTTTGCAAATAATGAAGAGTAGTGGGAAAAAACCCAGAGATATTAAAACATTTTAATATAAAATTCCACTTATGGTTGAGCTAGTCATTTAATTACAGCATAAAAGAAAACTGTTCTAATTATCATTTTATCAGTTACGTCCCGATGAAAATGAACTTTCTAGCTTTTTTTGACTCAAATAAATTTTTACTTTTACGTCTAGATTAAGACACGTTCAAAGACTTTGTTTAAAACGATTCCTGCCTTTTTACTGTCTGTTTAGTATTTTGAGCTTTGCTCTAGAAGGTTAAAGACTGAACTAAGCTACCAAGTAAAGCAAATGCAGCCCAGTTCCCAGCATCACAGAGCAGGAATTTACGAAATTTTGTTAGAGCAACCGTCGTATGATTCTTTTAGAAAGAATTGGGATAAACTACGAGTCCCTGCATTTTGTGCATCAGCTGCACACTGTCCATTAGTCGGAGAAACGGGGCATTCTCATTCCCCACTCTAAACTCCAAGTGGTCCTCCTCCTATCTCTTGCTACTGCTGAAGTCACGTAAAGTGGTGAGACATAGTAAGCTAAATGAAATAAGTCACAGTGAAAACAAATACGTATGATCTCACTTATTTATGGAATCGAAGAAACAGAACAAAACAACTCATAGATAGATACAGAGAACAGAATGGTAGTTGCCGGAGGGGAGGGGAGTGGGGGATGGGCAAGATGGGCGAAAGGGATCAAGAGGTACAAACCGCCAGATACAACATAAATAAGTCACGGGATGTAACGTGCAGAATGGTGACTACAGTCACTAATACTGTATTGCAAATTTTTTTTTTTTTTAGGCTAGGCAAACCTTGGTTGACCTCACAGATTTCAAGGACCTAGTCAGCTTACAATCCCTTATTTTTCACTTTTTTATGCCTATAGCACCTGGTCTTCGTAGGTGGTCTCCCATCCAAATACTAACCGGATTCGACCTTGCTTAGCTTCCGAGATCAGACGGGATTGGGCTTGTTCAGGGTAGCATGGCTGTAGACTATATTGCAAATTTGAAAGTTGCTAAGAAAGTAAATCTTAAAAGCTCTCATCACAAGAAAAAAAAAAACTTTTTTAATTTTGGCAACAAATGGTAACTAGCCTTATTGTGGTGAGCATTTTACAATACATGTAAATGTCAAATCATTATGTTGTACACATGAAACTAACTGCTGATGTTAGTTATACTTCAATAAAAACTTTTTACGTGCTGAGACCTAGAGAAAGTTACTTCGGGAGACGATGGGAATGAAAAGGGAGAAGCTCTGAAACCACATGCAAAATACACACAACGGAAAAAGGTCACAGGTTGAGAACAGTCGTTTCTTCCTAAAATCCCCTTCTCATATTAGTTTGCTCTGTGGCTTAACTTCAGCTTTCTTTTCTTATTACTACACACGCTCTTCCTAAGAGAGCTCATGACCTACCACAATATCGAAAACGACCACAATGGAGATTCAGTACTGCTAAGTTCTTACTATGTGCCAGGCACTCGCAAGCCCTGCAGTGATTTACCTTTAATCCTCCCAATAACCTTATGAAGTAGGTGCTATTATTATTATTCGCAAATTAAAATTGACCAAAAAAAAAAAAAATGAGCATTAGTAAGGTTAAGTAATTTGCCCAAAGTCACAATGACTGCAAATTGGAAAGCCAGTATTTAAATCCAGGTTGTTTGAATTCAGAACTTGTGTGTTATTTCACTCTGCTTGTATTCATTCTATAGCATCAATATGACCAATACACTTCTAAGTTAAACCTACCGGTATAACCGATACCTCCCCGCCCCCAGTTTAAAACCATCAGCCTTCCAGATACCTTTAAAGACCTGCAGATGGCTAGCTCAAGAACATCTTAATGGATCAGCTAAATTCCTCTCTAGGCTCAGCCCCGTTCTACACCAAACAACAGTAATTTAGTACTTGGTGAGTAGTGTTGTGATGAGTCCAGTTGACCAGGACAGGTACCCGCAAACTAGCCTCTCCTTCCTTTTTTGTGATGCATCCATGCAGACCAAGATTTTTCTGTTCTTCCTCTTTTCTCTTCTCCATTCTCACCACTTACGTTCCATACTGGGGTCCTGCAATCACATTTTGCCTTGATTTAAATCACTGAAACTGCCCTTATTATCCGTGCCCTCCATCTTGTCTCCTCCTATAGTGATCCTTCTAAAGTAGAAATCTGACCATGTTTACTTCCCAGCTTAAAACGAGTTCGTGGCTCCCTTAAAGATAAAACCCGAACTTCATAGCCTGGCACAGCAGGGCTTGGCGAGCTGCCCGCCGCCTGCCTCCTCGGCACCACCTCTTGCCACTCCCCCCCAGACCCCGCTCTCCATCTCTAGCCATCGGAAACGAGTGTTTCCTGTTCCTCCAGGACCCTGCCTTGCACAGCTGTTCTGTGACCTCCAGCGGGACCTCCTTCTTCAGGAAGTACTGGCAAATCCAAAGCTCTTCTTTCAGTCAGGTATCCAGGAGACCTTTCGTGACCTCTGTCCCTTTTCCCTGTGCCCCGTACCAGGTGTCCTTCCTGGGCTGGAGCTCTCCATCATAATATCCACGTGGTACCGTCTGTCACCTCTCTTTGTCCCAGGATCAGAGGGAAGCACATCTAGGCGAAGAGTCCACCTCTTCCTTCATCCCCACCTCCTCCGCCCCCGTCAGTCATCTTTTCCTGGCAGGAATTTTTTTTTTTTTTTCAATTTTTTTTAGTTATTTTATAGCAATATAGTGTCTACAAATTCCTTAATGAAATCTAACAGGCTCATAGCATAATAAATTATCTTCTCTTTCATTCCCTCCTATTTCTTAGAGCCAGCCACTTTTAACTCTAAGGCTTTCCTCGGGTATTTAACTCTTACCTATTGCTCGATATGCTTACACTATCATTTATGAATTTGCTCATTTAGACGTTACTAAGTTCCTGAGAAGCGGTTGAAGATCTAGTCTCCTCATGCCCCCTCCTCGCTCGTAGTCCCCTCGTGTACCCCTTCTCCTTGACCCCTGCCGTCGTCCCATGATAATCGTATCGCAGCCGATGGTCACAAGAATAGCCAGCGTTTATAACATTGCAGCTGCGTACATATTCTTCACCCCTCCAGTCAGTGTTTCCTGTTGGACAACCATGTTGTTTCTAGGTCTGTACTATTTTTTTAATTTGCTGAGTATTCATGTATACCTGTCACTGTTTCATCCAAACATTCTGACAGGTCTGTGAAATAAACAGCAATCGTTTTTTGCACATGGTCCAACAGAGCAGATTTGCTTTCAGCTCCTCGGCCACTGTTCTGTCTTCTAGCCCAATTTTCTCCCGTGTGGTACGAACCGGCTGCTCTGGTCCCGGGACGCCAGTGCCATCCCGGGAATTCTTTTTTGCCACCTGGCTGGTTTGTCCCCTCCCTTTTCCTGGATCTCATGGTTTTCTTCGTTTTCTTCTTTGTTTGGCAAAGGCACATCTTCCAGTAGCTTTCTAAGAAAGAGCGACCACTCGCAGGTTAAAAATGTCCCCTTTCGATCCTCATCCTGTTGGCAACGTAACCCATTTCTTCATCGGACGTAATTTCTCTTGAGAATTTGAAATCCATATCTTTTCTGTCTTCTGTAATTCAGGTCGCTGTTGAGAAATCCAGTTACACTCAGATTCCTTACCTTTTATGTGACCTATTGTGCTTCGTTTTTAACGTGCCGGACCCTTTTAGGATCGTCTTTACATCCTTAGTTATCTGCAGTGTCAGCGTTATACCTTGGCTTGGGGAAACTGGAATAAAAGAAAGAACGTTCCTAACACATTTCCGCTTTATCTTTTTTCTCCTGCTCTTTATATTCAGGTGATTCTCAAGATGCCGCCTGTTCAGATTCAGATTCAGTCACGTGCACTTCCTGGGTGCCACTCGCGCCTCTGAGACAAGGGTAAAGTCTCACCCTGTTATTTCCAGGGCCTTTTTCAAGGTCCGGTACATAGTGCTGAATTAGTATTTGTTTTCAATACGGAAATGACTTCCAAAAGCGCTACCTAAATTTTTGTCTGAATCTGAGGCCAGAATTTCCAGCTTGCTTCTAGAAGTTGTCCGCAGCTAGCACACCACACTCACCTGCCCCAAGGGGAGCTCATTATCTTCTCTAACATTTGTCGCTCACCAAAATCAGTATTTTTAAAACCCTTTTCCATATTTTATGTTTTACCAGTCATGGCCCCAGAGAGCTGAGATGTGGCCGACTCACTCCTCAGCAGTTTCATCCCCACCTGTCCCCTCATCCTGTCGATTCTTCTCTAGAATCTCCTTAACTCCCCTTTCTCCATTTCTCACGGCACTGTGAGATTTTTTTAAAAACACCTTTTACAAATTAAACAAGGCGACGTGTTCTTCAGACACAGCGAGGCTTTGTCTATTGCAGTGAGTCTATTTATCTAAAAGAGTTTTCACAGCAGGAGAGAGGCTATAAATATTTTGAATACAAATTGACTTGTAGTTAGAGAAATTGAATTCTAGTCTACAATAAAAAATGGCTAATTTTTTGTTTCTCTGATTGTATTAGAATAATGTACATATGAATCATTTAGGTACTTCATTATTCCTCGCTTTTGTTTTTATTTCTATCTTTTGCCTTCGTGCCTGCTCTTCCTTCTGCCAGACATGCTCTTCTCTCCATAGTCCCTGTCCTGGCCAACTCCTGCCTATTCGTCAGGTCGTAATTCGCTAGGAAGCCTCACATCTCCAGTAGTTCATATAGGTCCCTCTCATCCCCGTCACACTTCTCCGTTTCTTAAGAGCTGAAAACATTTCTTGTTAACACTTGGGGCTCGGGTCTCCTTAGTACCTAATAATGTCTTTGCGCATAGTAGGTCCTCAGTAAACAGGTAGGGAGTGAATGTTCTAAATGCATTTTTAACAAAAGATGAAACCATCTTTATTATATGTCTTCATCTCTATCAGTTTCCCTCACAAATGACGTAATATATGATTATGTCCTTTACTAAGAATATAATCAAATATTCTATAAAAGATTGAATTTATAATGTATCTAAAACAATGTTTGAAACGTGCAGGTATTTCACAGACTTCCTCTAGTGTACACTGGAGTTCATTCATGAATTTATTTCCCTACATTTTTATATCACTTAGCAGCTTACCAAGTACTTTCATTTCTGTTACCTCATCTGATCCTCTTCTTAACCCTAGACAGGTGTTCTCTCTATTACACACGTCAGGAATGATTATGTAACCAGCCTGGTGTCGCACAGGTTGTTAGTTGGGAGCTCAGACTAGAATGCAGGTCTTCTTGCTTTGGCGTTTTATTCTTTCCATTATGCATGTGGACATGAAGGCCAAGAAAAGCCATCAGCTCTGGGGACAAGGGCAGGGATAGAGGTTCCAGGTGGAGAGTGATGGACAGGAGAGACGGCGGAGAATCACGGGTTTTGTCTTTAGCTGAAAAATAAGTGGTGATGTTGGAAGGTACAGATGGGATTCGAAGCGCAGTTGGACTCCGTGTCAGGTGCAAGTGACAGAGCTGGGACTTTATATTGTAGGAAGTGAGAGAGACGGAAAATTTGTGACTGGGGGAATGAAGATCATCATTCTGCTCTAGGGCTTATCAGTAGTATTTGAGATGAATTAGAATTAGGGGGAAACAGGAAGCAATACGACTCCAGGTAACTCGTGTGGTATTTCAAGTGAAAAGTAATTCAGCTCTGGACCACCAACATAAAGTTTAGTCAGAAAAAGGAACAATGGATCGATGCATGAGCTACGTGGGAAGGCACGTTAACAAAGTTCATCAACTGAATGGATGCGTGAGACGGGACAAAGGGAGAAATGAATTTACGTTGTTTGCAGCATGGTGGGAACGCCCTGCCACCTACTTGGCCCCTCTGTATCCGTGACCTTCATTCTCATCATCATTCCTCCCAGTGACCATATCGTACCACACTTGTTATACAGTCAACATATCTTAATGAACACTTTCTGTGGCATCCTATCATTATGCCAGGTATTAGAGAGAAATGAAAGCCCTCATCTCTGTACTCAGTGAACTCATAGTCTAGTGGAAGAAACCATCTGGTAAATAACATCGTCAAGGGTTTATCGCTGTAAGTACCACATGCTGTTGGAACACAGAGGGCCACCCAGACTAGCCCGCGTCTGTCAGGAAAGGATTCTCGGTGAAGGAGTAAGCTTGGTGAAGAAAGCGAGAGGGATGTTCTGTGTAGAGAGAATAGCATGTTCAAAGGCATGGACTAGAGAACAAGGGACTGTGGTCTAAATTGCTAGCAAGCCTGAAAGTGTCAGCATCTGTCTCCTAGGAGCCATGGGATCATCCTGCCTAACCATAATATAATTATCAGGTATCTTAACTTTACTACCATATAATTATTTAACATCAGGTACATTTTTAAGTTTCTCCAGTTGTCCCGATAATGTCATTTATAATTTTTTTACAATCCAAAAGCTAAACAAAGATTGTGTGTTGCATTTGGTTGTCATGTCTCTTTTATCTTTAATCTAAATGTTTCCCTAACTTTTTTTTTCCCTTTCTTTTTCTCTTGGCTTTTTATGATATTGGTGGTTTTTAAGAACACAGTCTAGTTGATTCACAGAATGGTCTTCACTTTGGGTTTGTCTGATCATTTCCGCACATTTAGATCCAAGTTGAATATTTTCATGCAAAGGACTCTGCAGGTTATGTTGTGTCTGTCTCTGTATCACTTCAGAAGGCATTTGTTGTCAGCGTGTCCCATCATGTGTTATGCCAAATTCGATTATTTGGGTCAGGTGGTATCTGCCAGATTTCTTCACATCCTGTTCCCCCTCAGCCTCATACAGACTGGTTTTTATAACCGTTGATGATTTCTGCCTGAATCAGTTCTTACTTTTATTTCCTACTTCCCTCATAACTATGCCCTTTATATCGATGGAACTCAGTCCTCTTTATGTCTCTGACATCTGTTCATGTATAGTCTTTATTTAAAGAAGAGCTTTCTCTCCCTTTATATTTCAGTTATTCTTAACTTTTTCATATAGATATGGATACACGCTTCATTTCTTTTTTACAATGTGTAATAATCCATTCCCATTATTACTGACTCAGTGCTCCAGTTGTCCCCGCTTTGGCCCAGGCTACCCATCAGCCTGGCTCCTCCGCCCCGTTGACACTCGCCTCTCTGTCCGTGAGTGTCTTTCTTACTGTCTGGCACACCACTGTGCGCCTGGCTCATTTCACAATATCTTGGTCTCGGCCCTGAAATCAGCTATTTCTCTAAGTATTCTGGTTCCCATTAGCGAGTAATTATATTTAGAAACCAAGATCCAAGAGCCAGATGTGCTCCTTGCTACTGTATTGTCACTGCTTCTGGGTTCTTTTGGGCCACAGCGCTAGCTAGGACAAGAACTTTTTTTTTAAAAAAAAAAAAAACAACCTTGAGCTTACATGATAGATGTAAATCCAATCCAATACTTCATGGTTCTTCCTCTCCTCCTACCACTTTCATATTTGTGTTGATTTTCCCACAGTGGGCACCTCGTTTCTAACATCAGCATATTTACTCATCTGTTCTGTCTTGTAATATGCACGTAATAGTTTCCGAATCACTATATTGATACCACTACCAACAGCAAACTTACTAAGGAAATTTCAAATTTGCTTGGTAGTTCTTTTTTTCCTTTAAAGTGTATGCCATTAATTGCATGCTTGTTTTCTAAAATGTTTTTCGTTTGTTTGTTTTTTGTGTGGCTGGTTTTTTTTTTTACACGAATGAAATATATTGACAATCTTAAATATTTGGCTTTACCTGTAGTTATTTTCAGGAAAAATATAGTTGAGTTTGAGTCTCAATTTTCAAACATACCTAGGTAGTTATTAATTAAAATATCTGAAATATTTAGGATGTTTTAAATAAAATAGCCATCAAGCCACTTTAGAATTAAATTCACATGTAAACAATTTCCAAATACTCTATTTCTCATCCACCTCTTTTTGATTCCATAAACAAGGTTTTGCACTTTCTAAAAATATGAGTTAGGACCAGATGGAAAAAGAGGTCATTGCATATTTATATTTATGTATGTTTGTAAACTGTAAATAACTGTTATTTATATTCCACTGTATTCGTCGTCTCTTCACTTTGAGGCATTGCATCTCAAAAACAAAAAAGTTCCTGAGGAAAACAGTTTTCTGTTACTTTAGATATAACTGTATACCAGCCACATAATTTCACAGAGAATACCTGTAAATAAACTCTCCCTAAGGGAAAATAAAATCGTTGGTGTTTTCTTGTATTCAGGTTGGGCCAGTAGTTTCTTTGACGCTTCTTCCTCTGCTTTCTTTAAATAACATTTAGCATTGACAACTATAAATAGCTATGATTATTACAAGATAATCTGATACTTTTAGAGAGAATTGGCTCTATAACAACCACATCTTCATTAATTATATACAGGATATCAGCTTAAACTAATCATAATGTGATGCAGTCCTTTACGTGTTTGAGAGCCTTTGGTTTATTTTTCCTTATGGAAGACAGACTTTTCATACATATATTCTATAAAAATTTATAGCGATTGTTGTACGTCAGCTGAAGTTAGAGGACGATTGTTCTCTGATATGAAGAATCAGTTGTTGGGAGCATGTGCACAAAAGTTAGTGTGGGAATACAATTTTGTACAATGAGTTTAGACGGCAGAATATCAATGACACCAACAAAAACACCCCCACGCCTGGTCGATTTGAGAGCAGCAGCTGATGCTTTGAAAAGAACCCACTTCTACAAGGGAAATGTGATTCACGATAACCTGAGACTCAAGTATGACAAGAACCACATTCCATCTAAAGTTATTGTGCCCCCCGCCTGTAAAAGCGGTGCTCGGAGGTGAATCAATGGAACCTGGTCCTCCAGTGGACAGTAACACAGGCACTAATGAGCCAAATCTCATTAAGAGATCTTTGATTTATGAGAGAGTTAAAGTCCTATCATATTTTGAAATTGCTGGCTTAGTCCTGATCTTCGTTCCCCGTACCACCGCCATCACCAGTTTCTGTGTATGCTCTGACATTGCTATGGTAACCCTGAGGGCTGATGGAATTCCCTGCATCTCTTTCACAGAGGGTGATGAGACAGGAGTGATGGATAGTCTGCTGGAGGCCTTGCAGTCAGGGGCTGCCTTCCGCGACCGAAGAAAAAAGACACCGAAGCCAAAAGGTGAACGTTATACTTGTTTCATGTTACTTTCTAGGGAACTATCACAAAGAACAACCCTTTCATTTCTTTCTTTCTTTTTTTTTTTCTTTTTTTTTTTTTTAATTCTTTTAAAGTCATGTGTCAAGAATGTAGTGCCATGGGCAACAACTCTTCAGAAGTTTCATAAGTTTTCTTAATCCTTCCCTTGTGATGACAAATGTCAGAGAGAGAAACATTCCAGTTGGCCAGTGTCAGTAGCACATTACAAATCAATGCACTGAACTTAGAAAATCCCGATTAGTGTGACAAGTCTCGTCTAAAGAACCATATGTACTTTATCCCTGCAGAGTTTACAGCAGCATAATTAAATGGGAAGTAAAAGTCATAACATTATTGCTTTGCTTCCAGGATTACTTAACCTTGGAAAAAAGTTTAATACTGTCACACTTCTTGAGATGAACAGACCTCTCTATATTAAGTTTCTTTTCTTTTTTTCACAGATATTCTGCAGAGTCTCAGTCCAGTGTCTCAGAGGCCTGTTCTGAAAGTTTGTAACCATGGTAATAAACAGTATTCATAAATTGCACATTCTTCTTATCTACTTTTATCCTGTTGATCTGTGATTTTAGTAGGCTGCTGCGAAGTTCTCAAGTTTCAATATAACTACAATAGTAAAAAATGTGTGGATGGATGTATTTTTCTCTGAGATTGTGTACTCATATTCTCCATCCCGATATTATTGCCCTGAGGTAGTGTCTAGGATTCTTCTTTCAGATCTCGGGTGAATGTTTTTTTTTATTATTATTTGAAGTTACCTCACACATTTCTGATCAGCATTGTCCAGGGTATCCTTTCAAAACTATTGTGTGCTTATAATACTGTTTAAAGCAATGGATTAACTTTACATCAAGGTACAATTTGAAATGTTGAATCTGTTGCCTATTTTACTCTACCATATTTGCCAGTACGGTTTGAAATACTGTGCCCAGCATTTTGGCAAAATCATTTATACAGATGAGCTTCATATGATATCGTGGACGGATGTGCTAGAATCACTAAAAAGGTAAGTTGACTTAGTCTCTGATATTTTAGAGAGTAAATTCTTTCAAAAATCCCCCTCTTCCTCTTTTCAAGGTGCCAGTTTGCGTTGATTGGATTGTATTTATTTTTGGTTCCCTTTTCCTCACTGTTATGCATTATGGGGTTCTGCTTACCTTCCTTAGTCAATAACAAATTCATCCATTGTGATTGCCATTTGCTCAGAGTGAGACTCATCAAAGTTGGTCAGATTTATACATGGGAAAATACTTGACAGATCACATGCAAGGGTTGTTTTGGGTGCAGGTGAGTTAACTTCTAGTACTACTTACTGGTGACTGAGTAGAGAAACTTGTGTCAAATTTTTAGGAGAGCCTAAAAATATGCTGAGGAAAATAAGATAAAGACGTGGAGGTAATATCTGTTCATAGCTGTGCAGATCCCTTCTGCTCAAGGTAAAGTGTATGTGATAGATGCTTAATAAGTGAGAGAAAAGGTTAAAACCTGCAGCAAAATTTTATAGAGACCTTTTGTCTCTTTTTAACAGTATGTTTTTGTCATTGTTTTGCCTTTCTCTACTCTAACAATAGGGAAAAGGAATTGTAATAAATCAGGGAAATGAGTGGTGGATGATTAATTCCTAACTGTGGGTTTACAATTTAGAGTCACTGTGACATACTAAATAACGGCAAAAAATATAAAGGACAGTGTTTTCCTGTACCTGAGAGATTATTCAGTTTCGTGGATGAATGCATGGAAACTCGGGCTAAAAACTTTCCAAAAGTACAGAGCGAGCTATTGACACAACTATAACCATAATGCAATTCTGATTTCCATTGCATTTCTCTTTTGATTACATATAGGCACTTTGATTTATTGGTAGTAAAAATATATAAAATAAATAATTCAGCCCACATTGTAAGTCGTTAAAGAACCACAGCCAACACAGTGATCATGATATGATTATAATGGCATACGTATGCCCGTGCTATGCTTAATTTAAAATAAACATTTAAGGTATAATTTCGGGAAAAAATATTTAGAATAAATTTGTGCACTGGCCTCAGGGACCTAGTCCTTCCGTGACTGTGATGTTAGCAAAATGTCCAGGCTCCAAATGCTCATGTATAGTTACTTATAAGTTGTGATGTTTTGATCCATTTTTTAAAAGCAGATGAGCGTTGCGTTTCTGTCTTTACTAAAGCTGATATGTACTATCTTAAGTTCTAAGGCTATTGTGATAATTAAACTAGTAGGTTATACAGCAAGCCAAAGGAAGTATACCACAAAGATCAAATTCTCTGTTGTGGTATAAATGGTAGTGGATTAAATGTTTTCGAAATTTATTTTCTATTGATAATTCTGCTGTTTTCCTTTCACATTGCTAACCAAGTAAGAAAAAATCCAAATGACCAAATTAATCTTTAGGAACTTTATGTATAAAGATAAATTTATTAGACTATATGTTGAAAAGATGAAGATTTTGGTCAAGGGAAGTATCTTCATTGCAACAGGATCATGATTATTCTTAGAGAAAGATGATATTTCAGAGTTCATTTGTAATCTTTCTATTTCTTAAAATTACTTTTTCTTTTCATTGAAAACTAGACTGTGTGATCAAAATATAACAATCCCTTTCATTTTATAATTTGCTTTTTTGTACTTAAAACTAAGGTCTGATATTTACGTTTTCTACAAGTATGTAATGATTGATATCATGTCATAATCTATTTTTTAAAGTTTTATAAGATTTTCTACCTGATTGCTAAATGCGAAGCACTATGTCGATTGTTTTACATACATCATCCCATTTAATCTTTTCAGTAATCCTATCAGATAGTCGTTATTTTTATCTCCATTTTATAGTTGAAAATAACCAAAGATTAAACAGGTCCGATAGTTTGCTTAAGGTCCTTCAGTCAAGTTTTGAACCTGGGCCTGTGTGACTTCTGAGTCCAAGTTCTTGATCTCTCTGCCAGGTCGTGTCCTGAACATAACTGCTGGAATCAGTACCTATTTCTCTTCCAATCCTTGAGCTGATGAGCCATGCATGTACGTTATTTTTTCTCTTGGGGCATAGGGTCGCACTATTAAGATACACCCTCTCTGAAGTTTTCTAGCCTCCGGTGTGTCTAGTCTCTCATTCCCAGATTGAACCACTAGATAGCACTGTTTTCCTTGTCTGAGGCTGGATTATAAGGGTATACCATCGTCTGGAATTATGACCACTTTTTATTTCTTTAATAAGCTTTGTATTAAAACATATATATTTTAGTAAAAGTATAGTCTGTTAGATCATAGATTATATAAGATTTATATTATAAATATAGATGTATACATGTGTGCATGTGTGTGTGCACATGTGTGCGTAGCATCTTTTATTTCAGAATTAGAAAATCCTAGTAAAGTGTCCTCTGAGACCTTGGGACTAAAATGTTCCAGTACATATTTACTTCAACAAAAGATGCCTCAAGCATTCTAATTTCTATGGGCTTCAGAAGCACAGAAATTGTGCACGCAGAATAACCCAGCCCTCGTGCTGTGCTGCAGACCTCTACCGAAAATACTTTGGTTAAAGCTTTTACCTGTTTTTTGTTTTGCCTGTTAAGGCCTAGGCAGTGTTTGGTATTTTTCCTTACCAAACCTTCATTTATTAATTTAGCAAAAATTATGAAGCACTTGCTGGGCTCTTAAGATATAAAGATACCCTCCAAGAAGTCACCATCCTGTTGGCAGACAGACAAGGAATTGTTCTCATACCTGTCTATTTGCTTAATGCCAGGATTGGGGTAACACACGCAGTTTTGGGAATATCAAGAAGTCCGAAAGACCATTTCAGACTTGGCTTCTAGAAGAACCTGAAACTCATGCTGAGTTTTGAGGGACGAGTAGAAACGAGGCCAGAAACCGGAGGGCAAGGGCGAGCCGAGGAGCCGCAGCCGCATCAGCACGCCTTTGCAAGGGGTCCTTTTGAACCCCATTCTGAACCCCATAAAACTCTATGCTCTTATAGATTATTAGGTAATATTACGCTCTTATCAACACCTTAATTCTTCTCATTTTGCAATACTCATTTCCCTAAAAATGTTCCTATTCAATGTCTGTCACACTGCTCAAGAGTCCCTCAGGACGGGGACAAGGCGATGGAGGAGGAGATCTGCTTGTTTACCGCTCTAACCTCCGTGCTTAGCTGGACTGTTGCCCGACACGTGGCTGTTTAGTAAGGCTGTGTTGAATGAACAGACGTGTTTAGGTTTAGGCTCGAATGAAGCAGTTAATGTACATTGAGCAAAATCAGGTCTCTCGATATCACCCGAATAAGTGGGATTTCATGTGCCAATTGCTAAAGTTCCAACCGGAAACTCAGTTAACTGCCGCCTCTCATCACCTCTGTAAAATGCTGTGTCATCAGAGGAGGTATTTGATCATCCCCAGTCTAGGCTTCAAAAGCTTGTTGGGTCAAATGTGGAGGGTCCAGTTTAATCTTAATTGGATTATTCAGTTCTTAGAAGTGGAGGGTTACTTATTAATTAGATTTTTTTTCTCCTTCTTTAATCAGCAAAGTGTAACAACCGTAAATGAAAGAAAGCATCTGCTAACGAGTACGGGGCCTTTTCCCATTTCTTCACTCAACACAGTGCATTCTAAACCCAAAGGGTTTCTATAGTCTATAGAAAATAATAAGATTTCTTTTTAAGTCAAGACAATCAAAGTATTTATTAATGCATTTTTATAAAGTACTGGCAAATCAACCAGCCTGATTGGAAATAAAGGATAAGATAGGGAAGAAGTATATTGAGAGTCTGATGCCAGACCAAGAATTTGGACCATGGAGGTTTTTGAGCAGGAAAATGACAGGTCTGAGCAGTTTGCATGGAGCTGAAGTGACAACTAGAGAGAGAAGAATTGAAAGGACTTCAGCTCCCTTGACGCTGACGTGGGTTGGCTGTGAGGAATCGAGAAATAGTTAAAGAACTTCGCAAAGTTCGAGGCAGGAAGCCGGGTCTAGAGCTGTGAGTTAAGATACCCTCACGGAGAATTGCTAAACTGCATAAGAAAAGGAGTTCTCTAAAGGAAGATCTTTAAATCTAAAGAATTGTAAGTCAGGAGCTGAACCTTAGGAGTGGATCCACGTGGGTCGAGAGGCAGAAAACAGATGAAGAAATGAGAAGAGATTTGCGTAATCACGGCACCTACGACACACAGTGGCTGAAAGAACATTTTCAAGGACTCGGTTTTCTCATTCTTTCGTTGCTTGTTTCTTTCTTTATACGACACAGTAATTTACCACTGAGTGACTAGCATCACTGTCTTCCAGGACTTCTCTTCCCCTGTACACTGTATAGACTCCGTAAAATGTTCGTGACAAAGTTTTACAGATATGAACTGTTTAGTCGCACCTTCTGGTGCATCTGCCTGCAATTTGACTGCATCTTCGTTAGATGGTTCTCTTTTCATTAAGAGGTACAGTGGAATTTTTTCTTTCAGTTAGATGGATATAGAGTAATCAAAAAGAATTCTATAAACTATATGCAATTAAAACCCCTAATGATAAAACTATTTAACTGTGACAAAATAAGATAAAACATAATCAAAATTTTAGGCAAACAAGTATTACACATTTTTAGTGAACATCCATAACCTAAACAAAATCTTGCTATATTATCTTTACACTAAATCAATTCTTAATAGCCTTAATTTGGATTTGATTATCTATTTTTACTCTCCCACTTATACATGGAGCTTTGAGAGATTTTTATAGAAATAAGATTGTATTGCCTCCAGGCACAGCTGCTCTGCCACTCTAAGATTTGAAGTCAGAATTAACTGTGAAGCTAGTTAGATATTTTTGAATTAGCATATTTCTCCACAAAATAACTCTTGAGGCACACAAGACAGGCTTTGTTGTTGACTTATCAAAACTTCACACATAACCGTCCCTCCCCGTCACCCGCTCAGTCTTGGGTCCCCTTACTCCTTGACCTACCTTTTCCCCATGCAGCGAGAATTTGTCTTGAGGCAGAATTATGACATTTGTAAGGTTTTCAGTGGTGTCTGCTGAGCTCTAGCTGCCGTAAGGCTTCCTTAGAAACAATGAGGACAACCTGACACCAGTCCTGGTGGAGAGAACCTTATCCGTAGAAACAGTAAATGTCGACAACTACCATTTCCATTTCTTTAAACTGTATCCTATTTTAAAGTAGAAAGCATAAAGAATAACATAGTAAAATTCTATGATTTTGCTAAATGTCGTCGGCTTATTTTCTTGAGAATATTTTTTTGTTCTCTTTCTGATGAACCCGTGCCTGACAAATACCCTAAGAAAGGGAGCTATTCAAACACTAATTGTTTTTGACACCCTTACACTTGGGCTCTCAAACAGAATCAGACGCCACCTGTAACCGTCAGCATTAAATATTTTTAAGGAGACTTTTCTAGGCCAGGAATGTAAAACAATTTAGACGATTTCACATTTTATTCAAACATCAGTGTCTCCTATTTACTATCTGTAGTCAAGTAGAAGGAAGAAAAGACTGAGCAGGGCTCCTGCCTGAAGCTGTCCTGTGGGGAGATGAAAGAGGCCTTTCTAATTTATACTCCAGGCAGGACAGCCTTTCTGGCTTAGTCATTATCGTACAGACTCTTAAGCAGGAACAGAGCAGGTTAGGAAATTCACAAGTAGTGAGGACTTCAAGTGGTTTTAAAAGGACATTTATGCAAGAAATAACAAATGGCTTTCACTTAATGAGCATTCACAAATGTGTGCTGAAGGCTGAAACCAAATTGAGTGAAAAGGAGATAAAGAACTATTACATAAGGAAAGTAATGTCCTTGACTTGCCTGAAATAGTTGTTATGATTAATATGTCTCTTGTTCTGTTTGTGTTCAATAGTGGACTATCATTATGATCTTTTAAAAAGTTTTGGCTCGCTCTCAATTTCTCCCTTTGCTTGTAAAGTGAGTTCAGAATCTGGGTTTATATAAGGAGTCAGTGGACAGACTTTAGACATTCCTTGAACTCTGTACTTTTGTTTTATATTTCGTGTTTGCTTGTCTTTCCAACCTCCCTCCCCAGCTCCACCCTGTGAAAGATCTATTGGTTTTATCAAATTTCCGCCCCCCCTCAAAAAGTAGGTTTAAAGAATAATAATTGATTTTGTTGTTTGATTACTGGTTTGTTACAAGTTTACTCTTTTTCCACATGTTATATTTTTACATGTATATCTTAAAAGGAAGCCACTTTTATGGTAATGGTTTGCCATTTGAGAACTAAACTTTCACTGTCCTAATCACAAATGTGGAAAACATGTCAGATGGTTGGCAGATCTACAATTACAGTGATAAATAAATTGTTTGGGATAAACAGTCAAGACCCGATGAAATGGTGCTACCGTGGAGGTTCACTCAGGACACAGGGAGGGGGCAGCGTCATCTCTACCTAGGACAGTCACTGGTCTTACTGGATCCCCGGGCAGGGAGGGGCGCAGGGCTCACCTGGGCCGTGCAACTTGGAACAGGCAGGGGGAAGAAAAGCCTGGAAGGGAGCAGTCAACAAAGCCATCGGCTTCAGAAAGTCCGGGTAAGGAGAGGATGGAGGTGCAGTTTCAGTAGAGTAGTAGAAACTGAAGCCAGAGAGCATTACGCAGAGGAGCAGTGGAAACTATTCTTTCTGGAAGCCTGGCTATGAGAGAGAGAGAAAGAGAAACAGAGACACAGAGAGAGACACAGAGAGACACAGAGAGACAGAGAGAGAGAGAGTTTGTTCTGTTGCAGATCACCACAAGAAAGCAAATATAGCAATATAGTGAGTCACATTAATTTTTTGGTTGCCCAGTGCATACAAAAGTTGCTTTTATACTATACTGTTAAGTGTCAATGGCATTTTGTTGGGCGGCGGGGGGGGGGGGGGGGCGGGAATGTACATACCTTAATTTAAAAATGCTTTATTGCTAAGAAATGTTAACTATCATCTGAGCCTGTTGGGAAAATGGAGCCAATTGACTTGCTCGATGCAATCGCCACAGACCTTCAGTTTGTTTAAAAAAAGAAAAAAATCTATGGAGTGCACTAAAGCAAGGTACAGTAAAACATGGTATGTTGTATATACAGAAGAAGTATTAGGAAACAGAAAACATCTTTCGGATGTGAAAATTTCAGTAGCAGAAAAAACACAGTACAGTATCTGGAAAAGCATAAACAATAGAGGGTCCTAGGGGGAGATCGGGAGGAAGATGGAGAATTGACAGATAACCTTTCTGTTTGACCATGTGTACAATTGTATTATAAAATTTTGGAGACACGTATGAAAGAGTGATAGGCACAAAGAAAATAAGAGGCAATTATTAACTCTAGATAAAAGAAAAGTGACATGTAATCATAACAAACTAGTTGAACTTGACATAGCCTCGAATGCCATTTTACAGTTATAATAATATAAACGCTGTGGTAGCCAGACCACAAGGTGGCCCCCGATCATCACTGCCCCGCCTCGGTGTTCACATCCTTATGTAATCACCCCAAAAACATTTTTCAGGGTTAGTCTGTTAATAGTCTGTTAGTCTGAATACAGCAGAAATAATGGTATGTCACCTCTGAGGTTAGGTTGGAAAAGATACTGTGGCTTTTGTCTTGGGCGTTCTGTCCTGCTTTCTTCCTCTCTTTCGGCTCTGGGGAAGCCATGCGCCAGCAGCCCTTTGGAGAAACCTAAGCTGTGAGGAAATGAAGCTTCACTCCATCATCACAGGACATCAGTAAGTAATGGCTAGTGTCGATTAACCAAGTAGCAGCAGGAGGGACATCAGTAAGGTAGAGAGAGAGTCAGGGACAGGAGTGTGCTCTGTTTCATGGGAGGCCTTCTGGATTCCTATGTAAAGTGACCATTAACTTGAAAGACAATTAAAATTTAGAAATATCAGAGCTTTTAATGAGCAACAGGTGGGTAGTCCTGATAGGAGGACATCTCCAAGGGCAGTGAAATTTATCCCTATAAAGATATCCATAAGCCAAAATCTCTTCTTTGATTCATTCGTTATGCCTTCTTTTCTCTTAAAATACAGACTGCCCTACTTTTTCTTCCTTTTCTCTCTCTCTCTCTTTCTTTCTTTCTTTCTTTCCTTCCTTTCTTTCTTTCTTTCTTTCTTTGTTTCTTTCTTTCTTTCTTTCTTTGTTTCTTTCCTTCCTTCCTTCCTTCCTCCTTCTTCCTTCCTCCTTCCTCCTTCCTCCTTCTTCCTTCTTCTTTTTTCTTTTTTCATTTTCTCTCTCCCAATATTGTATATGAACCTAAAGGGGACGCTCTCTGCTCTGGCTCTCCGCAGGTCGGTTGTATGTGATCTAGCCCCTGAAGTGCATTCCTAGAGCGGTCGGTGATGATGAGTCAGTGACAATAGCGCGTCTAGCTCAGGATAATCAATGTGCCTTACGGACAAAGTGCACACTCATCTAACCTTTTTTTGTATGTGCTCTGAAGACATTGGTCAGTGATTTTGCAGCACATATCTCAGTATTTCCTTCCCTTGTCAATGTGATAGAAAACAATGACGGAAATGAGATATAGAGAAAATCGAGCAGCCCTCTTTTTTTTTTTTGCCTTTTAGAACAAAAGCAGCCTTTTAGTGCTGCTGCATAAGAACTTAATGGCTAATCTATAGCCAGGGAATCCTTAGAAAGCAAGAGGATGAGATGAAATTAGCATTTTGAAACATTAATGTTATAATCACTGGCTCTTTTGTAACTATGTGTCTTACTGTGCATTATACTGGCCCGAAGAAAGAGGAGGATGTAGTTAGTATCGAGAGACCTGTTTGTGCTTTGGAGGGGACTGGTGGCTCCCTTGTTATGTGATTACTTGTCCTGTAGTCTGGGTAAGGAAATACATTTTAAATATTTATCTACTTTAAAAGGACCTGTAAATTTATTGAAGAAAAAGTTGACATGCATTAAAAAGCTGAATGTCCCATGGACTCCCAAGTAAATTAGAAATTGTTAGCGTTAGCCGTGATGACATTATTGTGATGTGACAGCATTTGGCTTAAACAGTTTCACCACTTATTAGCACTGATATTAGAATAAATGATAACGATCATTAAGTGCTATGTACATTATCATTTAACTAATCATGCTTGCAGTCTCCTTCTATTAGTCAACCCTCTTTTGGTTAATTAGTCAGAGAAGCTGTCTAATCCCAATTTCTAGAGGAATAATGAACATTGAAATATGCTAAAGAAAGTGACAGTGTATAACCATTTACCTTGTATATGACTTTATTTACCCTCACCTAGTCCATTATAGCAGCCTCAAGGTTAAAAGATTCTGGCAATTTTTCTATTGTGAAATATGATAATTAGGCTTATTAAATTATCTGTGCATACTGTACCCATTAAAGCACTTATGCAGGAGAAAAGTGCTAATAAGATATGCAAATAAAAACAAAATTCTCATTTACCACTTTTATCCATATTGAAAGATGAACCAATAAATACTGTTTAGATTTAACATTAAAAATGTTAATAATATCTTGTACTTCAGTTCTGACAAGCCAGTAACTCAAAATCTATAACATTTTGAGGCTACAAATATAAGACACGACTAAGAAATTTTCATTATCGGTCCTTTTATTACTTACTTATTAATATAATTAGCCTGAGGAGTTCTTAAGCTGATGTTTGATAAACCACGAGCAGGGTCTTATTTATAATCCAAAGTATATATTATCGCTGGGTGAAAAGCATATTTTCATACCTTTTTCATAGTCTTCTCCATGTCCCAGAGGAGAAGAGAAAAGATAAAGAAAAGAATCTTTTAAAATTCACTGTGATCTGTCATCAAGCACCTTTTCAAACAATGATGATGCTCTGCTTCTGAATGTGCAGGCAGACATCCAGGCAGGGCCTGGCGCATGGAGGGTTGTCCGGTACAGTCGCCCAGGGCTGAGAGAAGCACTGCCCAGGAGCTTGGCTCTCCTGGGATCTGTGCTACACTTGCAGCCTTTGGCAGCAGCATCCTCTGTAGTAAGTCTCAGGCGTTTCATCACTTCTTAAACACTGGTCTTTCTGTTTGCTACTCACTTGCCAGAAACAGGACGTGGCCTATTACTCTCCATTCTGTTAACCCCGTTTCTCTTCGTTCACTGATTCCCCATTCCCTTTCTTCACCTAAACATAAACATGATCTGCTCAGGGTGAGAAATAAATACATTCAGTAATGGCATGAAGTAAGGGAAGTCAGTGGCTCTGGCTACTATGTTGTAAAAACATAACATTTTGTAAAAGTTAACTCTGTGTCTTCTACATCTTTGTTTCAAAGCCAGAAAAGGGGAAGATTTTGAAAGTACATTTTTAAATAATTATTTTGTGTTGAGGTTTTACTAGTATATTCTCCTTGTGGTCATTTCTATGCCCCTAGGTCCATGCCTATGAGCTTTAAAATGCATAATTTATTTTTTTTCCATGTTGCATGCCCAATAAGGTTAGTCACACGTTCCTCTTCTAAGCATACCTCCAATCCTATCTAGAATTCCCTTATTGTTTGCATTAAGATTTTTTTTTTTATCCCTGTTACTACTATTCTCTTTCAAGAAATATTGGACACTATTTCTACTTTAAAACCAGGAGTAAAAGACTATACATGTACAAATTATTGCCTTGGCAAAGCCCTCTCTATTTCAGTAAATAACTCGGCACTAGTATTACACTTCACTGAGAGGTTTGGTTTGGTTTGGTTGAATCATTCCTTATATTCTTTTGCTTCTTCCTTCATTTTTGAGGTTAACTTTATATTAAAGAATAACATAAATGTAGAAGAGTACACAAATCCTAAATAAGTGGCTTGATGAATGCTCACGAAGTGAATTTACCTGTGGAACCAATACCCAGAACCAAAAACAGTATTAGAAGCATAGAAGCTTCTTCCGACTCCTCCCATTTATAACCTTACATCCCACACACATCCTGACTGTGACAGCATAGTCTTACTTTTTACAAATGTAGTGATAGACTGTGTGTCCACGTTGTTGTCTGAAGTCATAATTTATTCATTGTTATTGTTATTTAGTATTTCTATAGATATGTCACAATTTTTTTTTTTTTTCATTTACTGGCGTATACTTATTTTGTTTCCAGATTTGGGTTATTACAAATAGTACTGCTAAAAACATTCTTATGCATGTCTTGTGGTTTTGTTAGGTAAAGACCTAGGCATGTAATGGCTGTTTTATTGGGTTTGCATATCTTTGGCCTTAGCAGATACTGTCCAGCAGTTTTCCACAGTGATAGTATCAGTTTATACTTCCGTCAGCAACCTATGAGAGTTTCGTTTCAACAATTCTGGTAGGATAGCCCGTTGTGGTTTTGATTTGCATTTTTCTTATGAGTCACTCGAGTACCTTTTCATATGTTTCTTGGCTCTCTGGATATATACCGTTATGTGAAGTGCCTGCTCAGGTCTTTTTCCTATTTTTCTGTTAGCTCACAGGTGGTTTTCATATTGAGAATAAATAGATTTTGACACAACTTAGAATTCTGTAACACTGCCTATTAAAAAAAAAAACTGTCACTTTTATAGTCATATAATCCAAATTGCTCAGATATTCCAGTAAGAGACCTAGAATGACAAGTCTGGTCAATATTACACGTTAAAAGAGCAAAGCGTGTTGTAGACTCTGGCACCTGCTCGCCTTCTCCTGCTAAGTCCTCGGCAGGATGCTTGTCCATTGTCCTCTTCTCCTTGTTGTCACATGACAGCAACTGCGGGCCCCTCTAGCTTCTCTGACTGAACTGCGGACTCTCCAAGAACATCACACTGGAAAAGCTGACTATGTCTTGGTAAAGACTTCAGAAAAACATTCGTTGAATGAATGGATACATGCATGAATGGGCAAATGAGTGAATGTGTAATACATGAAGGAAAGAATAAATGAACACATAACTGGTTCTTGAAGTCAGGCCTCCCAACTCCGTTTGATGTAGTAGCTTCCTTTATGTCCAAATATTTACTACTAGTGAGGAAATATTGCTGGAGTGTGGCAAATTATTGTCCTAAAATCTTGTGCTCAACCTGTAGCTGACAAACATGAATTAGGGGCAAGATCAAGAATTAGGGGAAGTATAAACTGATACCATCACTGTGAAAAACTATTGGACAGTCTCTGCTAAGGCCGAAGATATGCAAACCCAATAAAACAGCAGTTACACGCCTAGGTCTTAACCTGACAAAACCACAAGACATGCATAAGAATGTTCTTAACAGTAAATCTAAACTTACATTTAGATTTACTTTTATGATAAAAGTTGAATGGCTTCTTTATAAACTACTTTTAAATACATAGTCTATTATCAAAGGAAAATATATTCTTTATATTTATCTCAAACACATAATTCCATTATTGATGAGTTTGAGCCATATTAAGTGAATAAAATGTATCTTTATCATAGAAGATGACTTTCATTTGTCTCAAAAAAAATCTAGTAATTTCCAAAGTCAAATATGCAACATGTTACTTAAGAGTTTTAAATTGAGAAAGTGTTAGTATGAAGTAGAAGCTATTCTTTTTTTTTTTTTTTTTTTTATGTCGATTCTAGTCTGTGGAAGGGGAAAAAGATATGTAGTTTACTAAAGTATGTGATCCTGAGTTTACCACTTCCCATGTTTCTTCCTCTGTGAAATGTAGTATTAGATAAATAAACAGTTATTCTTGTATGCCTTAGACCTCCCTCTCTCTTTTTAATATTTAATATCCATTTTGATTAACATTTATAGTCAAGATCTAAAATTTAGCAGCTCAATATCTAGTCTATTTTGCTTGCTACACTTGAACCAACTGAGCTGCCATTTGGGATCAACTTTACCCATTAAAAGTAAAGTAAATGTTGCGTTTGTTTAAAAAACAATGTATTTGAGTTGTCTTATGGAAACATCTATTAAGAGAGACTGTTAAAAATACAGAAAAATATAAAGGAAAAAACTTACATGGAAACATTACTGGCATTGATCTTTCTAATTTTTAAAATACATACATTTTTAAATTGAGACATGCTGTGCACAATCACTTTGTTTTGAATATTTTCCATTTACCATGAAATCCTCTTGACAATGTTTTAACAGCTGTGTAGTATCTGTAGTAAGGCTGGGGCCATACATTATTTAACCGGCTTCCCTAGGGTTTGACCTTTAGATGCTTCTAAAATTTTTACCATCATAATAAATAGCAGCATTTCTTCAGGACAAAGTTAACAGATGGACAGTTTTAAAGCTTTGTGTGCACATTGCCACGCTGACCTGGATACGGTGAAGGCATTCCACTCAATTATACTCCTTTCGGCAGCAATGGCTCTGTCCATTCCTCAACCCTCGAAAGCACTAGGTGTGCCTCAGAACTTTTACCAGTTTGACAAAATGATGTCTCATTGTTGTTCTCCAAGTTTAATTAGCAGTGAAACTGTATCTTTTTCTATCATTTATTATAACTGATAGAATATGAGAGGCAGGGAGACCAGAAAGGGCAGAGGGGTGGGTAGAGATACTTTTCTTAGTATTTCTTTTCAAACTATGGTATCCATTAAGGGAAAATTATAAACTTTAATGTTATTTTCTCTATCTTATTGATCCAATTGGAACAATTATTATTACTGTTTATTTGTGATGGTTTTTCAATGCTGCCAGTTCAAGAGTAGGTTTTATTGATACATTTTGACTATTAATAACAATAATCAGAAAATTAACTCTTGATTTATTGGAGTAATGAATTGAGAGAAGAGGATGGAAATCAGAGATCTAAGTCCCCATGGCACCTAACAGGTTAAGGCATAGCTGGAATCTCAGAGGGACTCACGCCTCCTTCCCAGGGGTTTTGGGTCAGTAGGCAGCAGCTTAATAGATATATAAAGATGCTTGTGATGAAATTTGCTCTCCTTGATGCCAGCAGAACCAGTCGAAAGGTAAAGAAACCACGCCAACCAACTACCTTTTCTTCCAGATGATTTTAACACCCATTTTAATAGATTTCTTTTTACTGAATTTACCACATGAATTCATTTAACAAGAGATATTTCAACAATGAAGAAGATATTTGTACATTATGATTACTTTGCTAAATACAATTTATGAAATTATTAAATATACCCTATTTACTTCTAGGAAGAATTTGGGATGGCTTACAAAAGAGACATGTAATAATCCTGTAATTATAAGAGAAAACAGACACTTTAAGAAAACAGAAGTGAGTGGCTCCTTAGCTAAGAGCCTTGGTTCTCAACTTTAGCATCTATCCAAATCACACAGGGGGCTTATCAAAACATAGGTCACTGGCCCCAACCGGAATTACTGATTCAGTAGGTCTGTGGTGGACATGAGAATTTGCATTTCTCATAAATTCGTGGATGCAGCTCATCCAGAACCGCATGTTGAGAACCACAGATCTAGATTATCCTGGTTTTGCTTGTTTGTTTTTTGAGTATGTGGAAATCATTGATTATTATTAGTTTTTCATATTAAATGGTTTATTTTTTTGTGAACCATGTTTCTCAGTATCTGATCATACCTAATAATAGCCATGTTATTGTTTTCATAAAGCTCTTCATATGGATATGGAGGATAGAGTTGGTTCTGTGTCCCAGTGGTTGTGAGCTTGGCCATATTAGACACACCTAGAGAGTTTTAAAATAACACCAATATGAAACCTCATCTCCACATTTTCTGACTTAGTTGGTTCATGCTGGGGCCTAGACACTATATTTTTTTAAACTCCCCTTGTCATTCCAGTATGTGCCAGAATTGTAAGCCACTGACAAGTAGAGAGAAAAATAGCTCATATTGCCAATAGATAATCGATTGTTTTACTTGTTGCTTGAGTTTTTTTTTTCCTTTTTTATTTCCCCCATCACTGTGTGGAGGTGCTCATTCCTATTTTTTATCTGTGGGATATGTTTTTGGTTCTTAAGTATGCCATTTTGTTCTTCTCTTAATTAGATTTCATCTGTTTTTGATGAACCATTTCTCTAATCCATCAAGGTCATTTTAAATTCTGTTTCTTTTTTCTAAAGTGTTTAACCCCTGCCCAACTAAGTATCATGTGCAAGTTTAATGAGCAGATTTTCAATTTCCTAATTGAGACTGTGCTCATTAAGTTTTAATATTTTATAATTTTATTGCAAATTATTTCTACCATGTGGGTAATGCTACCTTGACTTTGCCCTGGTCATGCACATTTTCATTATCAGTGAACATTTATTTAGTGCTTAGAAGTTGTGTAATATTGAATCAAATTCTGTGACTTCTGCATAGTTGGAAATAAGTGTTGGATCTGACTCCATGTAGTTTTAGCTCTAAGAAGAAAGTGTATATAACATGAGCTCTACTTGCACATTATAGCATGAGCATTTCAACATTAAAAATGAACATTGAAAATATAGCTTTGAGGTAAAGTGGATGTAATGTAATGACCTAGCTATGGCTTACTAGGATAGAGAGATAAGACTACTAGCCACTACTTACTAGCTGTGTAACCTTGAAGAATTTACTTGCTCCTTGAACCTCAGTTTCGTCACCTATAAAATGGGATCTTAATCATTCCTGCATTGGTTTGTCGTAAGAATTTAAATCAGGTAACACATGAAAAATTCTCAACAGAGCCTAACAAATAGCAGCAATTCAAATAGTAATAAAGTAGCCTAACAAATAGCAGCAATTCAAATAGTAACAATTGAGTTAGTCGAGGAATTGATAGAAGGCATTTTAGTTTTGGTTTGACAGGGCCGATAATTCATAATCCATGTGACACAAGAATGATTGGTCTGAGATCTGTCTTCTCTGACTAATGAGGCTAATCTGGAACTTTCGGTTTTTACAAGTTTAAGCATGTTTTTCTGTAAGCAAAGTTTAGATTTCCATTCTCATATGCTATGTTTATTATTGGAAAGTGTGCTATTGCATATAAGGATAGCTACTAAGTGACAGAGTCAGAACTCAAACTCAGGACTTCTGTCTGCAAGTTGTTTATTGCTAAATGGTAGAAACAGAGAGACTAGATTATCCCAGATATAAGGAGTGAAAGGAATAGGAATCTATTTCAGAAAAATTAGCTTCCAAAAAGAATAAAGTAGCCAGTATTTGACCACTTACAACAATGTCAGACATTGCCAAGTGCATTATTTACATTGTCTCAAACTGAATCTTAGAGAAGTTAAATAAAGTGCCTAAAATTATAAAGCTGATAAATGACAGAGCCAGAAACTGAATCTAGATCTGTGACAGCAAATTCCATTCTCTACGTCACTTCAATAAATTGCCTATCTTTGAATGGAATCAGGAAATTACTCTTTCTGGAACGGAAGATGCACTCAAAAATATCAGAATTAGAGTACAGAAAGATAAGGTGGAGACAGGAGTTGTGTTCAACTTCCTGCATTGTGACAGAATATTTGGGAACAATCAGCTGAGAGATTTTTCTCTTGAGTTTAGCATATATTTAAATTAGTTAAATAGCTGAAAAAGAAGGTGTCTGGGAAGAGAGAGGCTGTAGATGGATTAGATGAGGGTTTTAGAAAAAGAGATAGATTGGAAGGTACGGGTTTAGAAAGGTAGGCAATTTATATACTTTATCCTCTTTTCTCCATTGGTTGACTTAAAAATCAGTAAACATCAAGGGTGATCTCTTTGAGCCCATAAAAAAATAACAGGTTTTTGGTGAAACAATTTTTATAGCACTTTATAGATTTCAGAGTGCTTTTACGCAGATTATTTTGTTTAATCTTAACATATTGGTGGGCAAGTTTACAATTTGCTTCTGTCATCCTAAAATATCATAAGTACAATAAATATGTTTATATCAAATTGGTTTGAAGTCACGACTATACTGGAGTTTCTTTGATATGTTTATTTCATTATAAATTACAAGTTTAATTATGATTAAAAATAAAAGCGTGGGTATTATTTGGAAAATACCGACCGTCAGGCAGTGTCATGGAGGATCTTTGCTTTTCTTCCCTCTCATTTTACACCTTCTTTTTCCATCTCAAAAATGTCACGACCACTGCTGCTCAGACATGTTCAGAATGAAGTAATTTTCCCCATGTAACA
>NW_011888794.1:7671574-7675590 GCF_000151845.1 Pteropus vampyrus
GAGATCTCGTAGGCCTTGATATCAGTATTTAGACATTGTCGCTCCTTCCTGCACATAGTTAAAAACATCTAGAGCTTGGCTGAATATCCAGGTATAAGGAAGCACATGTTAATTTTTCACTGGTTATATGCATTTATGTCATAGCGACTGATTCAGGAAAAATGGATTAGTACATAACATTACTGTTGCAGCAATAAAGTAAGGGCTGCCTCTTAAGGTGGAAAATGGGGAAATCAAGTTAAGGGAAATCTAATCACTCTAATTATTTTACTGGAATTTTAAAAGAATGGATCAATAATGATATTTTGTTTCAGGCTATTAACAGCCAGAACTTTGGCTCACAAAATTAAGAAATCATTTCTTGTTATTTAAACTTAAATATGATGGCAGAGATTTTTGTGCCATGAATCGAGAGCCTGATCTCCGGCTATTTTGTTCCATACTTGGTATAATACAGTACACTGTTCTCAGCCAAAGCCCTATGTTGTCTGGGCAACTCCCGTTGCCATAGCAATGAAATTCTTTTGCTGGAGCAGGGCGAATGCTAATTGTAGCCATTTGTTGTTCCTTCTGTCGATCCCTTAACTAGCACAGTTGTAGAGCAGCCAGAGACTCTGGGTGAACAGCACAGAGTGCCCCCAAAAGCATTGCCACTGAAGGCAACCGGCTGCTCTGCTTAAAAAATCATTTGAGCAGCCGACAGTGCTGACGGTGCCACTATGTGGGCAGAAGCACAGCTTGACTCAGACCCTGACAACTGTTGATCTGGGACTTAGAGGGAAAGAGAAGACTGTTTAAAACCTGTTGAGAAGGTACTGATGACATGGAGATTAATTTGACACCAGTCCCTCAGAGATAGGTGCTAGGCAAATCATAAGGCATATCATAACAACTGTTTATCCAGGCTAAACTCAGTATTGGAATACCCAGAGGCCTTAGGAGATAGACCAATGGTTCTTCCTTTTATTTGCATCTGAAACTGCATTCCTGTGGCCTAAGGTAAAAATATTCATTTGGTTGGAACCAGCCAATTGTAATTCACATAGGTATTAGATTCCCTTTGTACTGGTCACTCCCTCTTCTCTTTATACTCCCTTATTTTTAGAGACTTATTATTTAGCTTCTAGAAATGAGTTGAAACTGAAAATCAACTCAATGTAAATGAGAACAGACTCTTTTTGAAAAATAAATGACAAAGTAGTATCTACCAATTGTATGGTCTTTCATGCTAGTTTAATCTGAGAAAATGTTCTTAAACCTGGCAAGTAGTGATTCATTGTAAAACCTAATTGCTCTAGGTACTTGGGGAAGAAAAATTGAATGGTAAGAGAAATTATAATGGTAAGAGAAAATGTGAGATACTATTGCATCTGCCATTTAAAAGTGTATTGACCTGCAAAAGTGGTCAAGTTCCTGAGGTTTTTAAAGCCAGCTACTGTGTAAACATAGTAATAAATTTCAAGGTAGTTTTATAGGTACAAATTTAATATATACACGCCCCTTAATTGAATAGACTGAAGGTGCATCCTGGCTGAAATGTTCTTAAAATTCAGAGGAACTAATATCATAGGCTTGTTATATCAAGGCATTCCTCACTATAACTTTGTTTATTTGTATTGAAATAGTCAAGATTGGCATTAAGATGGCCCAAATCATAACTACAGATTTCTCTCTTTGCTGTAGAGCTGGGAAGAAGGCCTTTCATTTAATGTGATTTTTTTTTTTTTTTTTTACCTTGAAAGAACTTCATGTATATTTAATGTTCTTATCACTTGCCTGCTCTTTCTGGGGAGTCAGCTCCCAGAGTTCATTCAGTGCCCTGAAAGAAATTAGTTTCTGATGATAGTGATCATAATAAGTCATTTGCATGCTTCAAACACTAAACAAATTAGTCCCATCTTATTGATTAAAATACTCAATCTAAATTCCAGGGACCAAAGACTTGAAATTTATTTGTGAAAATTTTCTAAGACCTACTGTTTTCTTCTTTTCATAATTTTGAAGACAAAAAAAATACCTATAAATCATGAAACAAATACTATTTTCTAAGTATTATATGCATTTTATTTGTGAATTTTATATGCAAGGTATCTCAGACATTCCTTAATAAGCCTGATAGAAAATTTCAAAAGGTTATTTTCATTAAATCCTCAACTTTAAAATATTTGGCCGTACTTCTGAGGGCATAATAGATGAGAAAAGCACTCTAAAAAAGTAAGAAATACTCTTACTTCCTCAGTCAACAGAGATCAAGTTACTGTCAAATTTGCCACCAGCCATGGCTTTGAGCCCCCTCAAACAATCAGGTCTGGCTTAGGGATCTGCAAAGAAATGAATTCTAAAATATCCTGGCTATGAGGATGCACATCTATTTTTCCTTGGCAGAGAGAATTTGTATTCACACAAAACTTAGCAATGGGCTGGATGATAACTGGCAGGATAGATTCCCATCATGATCAGGCCACACAGTAGCCCTCCCGAGAAATAAGAGTAGGGTGTCCATCCTCCTCACCTTGCCGAAGTTCTTTTCCTTAATGGCTAGAGAGACGAAAGGCCCAAAACCTGAATATGGAGTGAGGAGTGCTCTACTATTATGGAGTGTTCTGAAAGCACCATATTAGGTCTCATCAGGAAAGCTAGCTCTCTGAGAGTCCCCAGCAACTTTCTTCCTGGAGCAGAAACAGCCATTTCTGATCGTGTTCCATAGCCTCCAGGTGTAAAACCCTGCCGCCCAATGTGTTTTACTGGATGCTTTGTAGGCCTTTGCTTCTAGCGAGGCGACACGTCCAACATCTGGCTAGCTAAGCTCATTTGGACCAAGACAGACTAATGCGTTCATTCCCAAACAATTTATAGCGGAAGGTGACAGTCCACAGACTTGATTGGAGTGGGACTTACACAAGGACTGTCACCAGGGGAAAAAGTTTAATATGAGGAAAAGGATCCAGGAGAGAGACGGGTTCCCCTACCCTCAGTCTGGTGTAGAAGGCAGGATTAGCACTTTCTGAAATAAGAATCTGAACTAAGAATCATTCAAATGTGAGACAGCTGCCCACCGAGGAGGGAGCGTGTCCACAGTAGGATGTAACTCAACCCAAGAAAAAAGGTGGTCTGAGTGCTAAGTTCGGTGACCCTCTCCTTCAGCTTGAGATTTCTTTTGATTCAGGTCCAGTGGCCCGGACAGGACCAGATGAAACAGTGAGTGACCTGAATTTTAGAATTCGATCTTAAGCCCTTCTCAGACCACTCACTCCTTGTCCCTCCTTTTAAATAAAGGAAATTCGAAGGAGCTATGTATATCCCTATTATGATCCTCCTACCATACCCTCCAGGAAGGTTGATGACTCATTCTAGCAATGCATAGACAGAAGTTGGCTGATTTAAAAATCTAGATGTAAAATCTGTACCTTATATGAATATTAGAAGATCCAGTCACTGTTGATCTATGTCAGAGTTCCCAGGACATTATCTGGAAATCCCTCCCTAAGTTTGTGTGCTGCCTCAGTGACAGTCCTGAATAATGATGGTGATTTTTTTTTTCAGGTATTGGTGGTTGGTTACATGGGTCACCTTAGGACCTGTTATTGTATTTTTCAGTATTTCTGTGTTTTACAGTTTGATTCACTTTTGTGGTTATTTTTTCAGTTATTTGCAGCCAAATATGTCATCTTCACAATTTAGCAGTGTCATCTGAATTATTAATTATACCCAGCATTAAGTGATTTGCTCCTAAGAAAACTAGTCAAAAATGAATATTTCTAACTGTTGATTCTATATTCATAAATTTTTGCATCTCAGCATGATTTTTTTAACTTTTAGGTGATAATTCAAGTTTTTAATTTTTAAAACTTAAATTTGTTTTTCTCTTTCTCAGTCATTGCATGAAAATTAGTCAAGCCAGAAACTAGCACTATTTAAATTATAAATTGTATATAATGAGAAAAACTCTCTCAGTGGCTCCAAACCTTTTTGTTTTTCATAATCACCTGGACAGCTTCTTTAAAAAGTAGTTATAT
>NW_011888794.1:7677335-7687077 GCF_000151845.1 Pteropus vampyrus
ATGGTATTTTCTTAGATGATTGAATGGTATCATCAGCCCAGATATTGGATATTACATCTTCTTCTGGTATCAGACTTATAATGAATGATCTTTAAAAGTTGGGGGTTTATTTTTGGTTGTTGCTATTATTTTCTTAACTGATTTATTATGTACATAAATCATGTAGAAAATGCACAAATCCTGAGAGTACGTATACCTCAATGTATTTTCTCAAAATGAACTCACTGTATAACCAGCACCCACATGGTTTTTTAGCAGTATAGAAATTTACCAGAGAAAATAAAGCATTGATTCTAACATAACCTTAGTGTAAGGAGTAGTGTGGTCTGCCACCATTTTACTCGATTGTGTGCGTGTGCGCGCGTGTGCGTATGTGTGTGTATTTTCAGACAAGGAAGTGTCAGTGATTCCTGTGGTGTGTAGACTTTTTTTTCCTCTATTAAAGTGCTTTTTTATTCTCCCTGTTGCAGTCCCTTGGCAATTTCAAAGGAAATTGAATTTAAATATGCTTTTCTAGCTGCATTTAAATGTATGTAAATGGATTGTAAATAAAAACTTTAAAGGAAATGAAAGTGCTTTACAAATATCCCATTAATTCCCCAAGCATCCCTCCACGACTCTGAAAAAGACAGTTGTCATAGAATCAAAAGGCTAGAAGAGACCCTTTAGTAGATCTGTGGTAGCCATTACAGAAAGATAATTGGTCACTTTTTCTTTAAGATGTTTAGAAGAGGAAACGTCATGCTTTTCTATGGCAGCCCTCACTTTGGGCTGTCTTGCAAACCCATGAGGGGTGAGGCAAGGGTGAGAGCATTCTCTTCCTGGGTAGTAAGCCCTCAGGCACCCTCAAAAGGGTGCATCTGGATCGCTTATCCCACCTAACTCCAGTCCGACCGAATCTTTATTCCTTTCCCCACACTGGAAAACCTCTCTTGCCTCATCACCACCACTACCACATACACAGCACACCACACCCATCACCAAGTACGATTCATCCATCTCCATAAGGTTGCTCCAGTCTGGCCGTCCTCGCTCTGAGTAGCGCTGAACTTCTTTCAGTCCATTGTCGTTTGTTTTATTGCAAGAGTACCCTGATCGCTCTCCAGTTTTCCTCCCATCTCATTCATTTACCCATACTGCTACTGCTATGAAAGAGGTCATCCAAAAATACAACTATTATCATGCTCTGTGTAAATTCCACTTGTTCAGAATGTAACCTCGTCACGTGATCCTGTACGTACCTCCGAGGCTCATCTGCTTGCACCGCCACCAGAGTCCACCACTTGCTGGTCTCACCACTGGCTGTGCTTAAGCCATCGGCAGTTCCCAGCATACCCGCACTTTTTAACTCATGCGGCTCTTTCATCTTCTAGGAATGTTGCCTCTGTATTTCATATTCCAACATTTCATTGAGATTAAAAATGAGGTCGCCCTCTCTGAGAACACTCACCGCCAAGTCTACCATTTTTTCAGTTCTGACGAGTCTCGTTATCCTTGAGGAAGGGTGAATTGAATTGTCAAAGCTGCTTAAATATAAACATAAAACATGATAGAATAAAGTAAAAACATGACCTGTACAGAGTAGAAATATCTTGATCTGCTCTTTTTATACGTTTTCTCTTTTTTCCCTCCTCTTAGCAGCATCTATGCTTAAACTAACTACATGCTGGTCTTTTTAGATTACTACTTATTTGTGGTTTGCTGCAAATGGAATGGGGAGGAATTGAGTGGGTGGGTGGTTTAGAATGAATTTGAATAATCTCAACGGAGATTCACGTTTCTTCAAATATTTTCTTTTTGTTGCCTTGGGTTTTCTCTTACTTTCTAGTGTCCAAGTAGTTGTGGTACTTAAGTCACAGACTTTTTACGATGGAACCTAGTGGTCTTGCTGCTTTACCCGAAGCTGCTTTCCTTGGCTACGAGGGTGATATGTCACTACTGTGCTATATTTCAGTGTTTTGGTCCATCTCTCTCCTATCTCAGCTATTTTCTTTAAATATATACCTTTCTTAACTTATTTTTAAAAAATCTATATTTTCTAAATTTCTAGTATTTCTGCTGAAAATCTGCGGAGATGTCTACCAGCGATTAATATCCCCCATTTCAGTGTTTGGCAGTATGCATCTTAGTATATTGTGATTCTTTACAGTTTTCATTTAAAATTGAGCTTTTTTTTTTTTCATTTTCATTTAACCTTTTTCTAGTTTTAGTTTTAATAGTTCTGTATGTGTTGTTTTTTTGAACTTTTTAATGAAATAACTACATATGTGCAGAAAAAGGCACAAATCGTAATAGTGCATTCGAATTACATGGAGGTTGGGGTGCCAAACCCCATATCTACTCCCTAAAAAACTTAATTACTAACAGCCTTCTGTTGACCAGAAGCCATACTGATAATATAGTCAATTAACACATACTGTATTCTTACAATAAAGTAAGCTAGAGGAAAAGAAAATGTTATTAAGAAATCAAAAGGAAGAGAAAATATATTCACAGTATTATATAAATTGATTGATAGAACACATTTACATCTTCTGTTTTAGGCTATGCAGTTTGCAAGTTTTTTCAAACTTCCCAAGGATAACCATTCTGTGGCTTCTAAGACCATCCGTTACTTTTGCTTGTTTCGAACTCCATATAAATGGAACATCACCGTCTGTTCCCTTTGGAATTTGTCTTCTATCACTCACATGCCTGTTGGGGTCAATCATGTTACACATAACAATCGTTTACTAATTCTTACTGCTGTCTAATATTCCCTTATTTGACTAGTGTATAATTTGTCCAGTCTGCTGTCGAAACACATTTGGTTTGTTCTCAATTTTGAAGCTATTCTGAATCGTTTCCTTCTGAACATTCTCAAACATGTCTTTTGGCGTGCATATGTACGCATTCCTATCGCATAGACACATAGGAGTAGAATTCCTGGATCGCATCGTACGCATAAGTTTAGTTTCCATGAATCCTACCAGAAGATTTTTCAGAGAAATCTTACCAATTTATATTTCCATCAGCAGTGAATGAAATTAGAGTTGCTTTATATTCTCAACACTCGTTATTGCCAGTCTTTTAAAATTCAATTTTGTTTTAATCATTCTGCTGGTGTATTTTGGTATTACACTGGGACTTTAATTTGTATTTCTTTTGATTTGTAACCTCTCTCACGAAGTGCTTAATCAAATCTTTTGTCCATTTTGGGGGTGGGGGGTTGTCATTTTCCTTATTAACTTGAGTTCTTGATACATTCTGGATCCAAGTTCGTTGGTAGATATATGTAAAGCAAATATCTTCTTCCACTCTGTAGCTTGCCTTTCCTCTTTGTTGGTGGTGTTTTTATGAACAAAAGACCTTAATTTTAATGTAATCCAATTAATTAGCCTTTTCCTTTATGGTTAACGCTTTTATTGTCCTATTTAAGAAATCTTTGCTGATCTCAAGTTCGTGAATATACTCTGTTTTCTTCTCAGCTTTTTAAAACTTATTTAGTGCTACCATCTAGAATATGGAGTGTTTAAGCTTATGTTTTTTTATTCTTTTTATTTACATCTTTAACTTGTATTTTCCATCTTTTTTCTTACATAGTTGTTTTTTTTTGTTTTGTTTTTTTTTTTTACTGTGATAAAATATGCATTGCTTAAAATTGGCCATTTTAACCATTTTTGACGGTACAATTCTATACCATTAAATACATTCATGATTATCACCAGTGTCCACCTACAGAATTTTTTCATTCTCCCAACTGAAACTGTGTCTTCATTAAACACTAGCTCCCCATCTTACTTACATATTTTTAAAGAATAATACTTTCTACTTTTCTTATAACTGTATGTATCTGCATACAAAAACATATTTTAAGTCCTTAATTTCTAACTTTTGCAATACCTAATATCTAACTTTACGTACAAACTGTCAAAGAACATAGCAAATATTTGAAAATGTTTTACTCTTTGTTTTATATTTTTTTAATTTATATAATTTTGATTTAGCACTATTATATTGAAACAACATAAGAAATACACATGATAAAAAATCAAATAAATTATGAATGTGATTAGGATACAAGTAATTTCCACAGACTTTTTTTTCTGTTTTAAAATTATCTTAATGTTGAATATTACTTAAATGGGTCAAATTTTGGAACTTAAGCGGCTTTATTTTATAAACTTTTACTGTTGATATATTAGCTATACTTGAATTGGGCTATAGATTTTATTCTTGCATGAAATTTTTATCAGTCTGCCTGATTATTTTTAATTTATTTAAGATTATATGAACAATTTAGCATTATAGAATGGAATATATCTCTTAAAAAGTAGCATTTTGCAACCCTTTCTTTTATTGCTAGCAAAACTTACAGCTTTGCCTTCCATTAGTATTCTCTCTGAAATACACTTAAATCTGTAATATTTTCATTATGTAGGTAGATACGAGAAACTCAGATAAGTAGTATAATAGCATAAGTGCTATCAGAATGTTTCTTTTCCCTGTTAGGGATGTTACTCACATTTTCTCTTTGTATATTTGTGTCTCATGCATACATCCCAAAATATCTGTGTAGTGAGAGGAAATTCAAGAAAAAAACTTCCCTGTATATTATTTCTTTCCTAACTACTCCATGTCTTGTACCTGTTCTCTTTCTGTTAAATTGCACCTGCTTATTTTTAAAATTTTCTAAAAGCTGATCGTGTTTGTCTTGTCAGGAATGACAGCTGGTTAAACTGTAAAAATGACTTCTAAATGGCTCTAGTGGGCACAGGAAATAACTAGTTGCCTTGCTTTCCTATGATTCCAGGTCACCACTTAGCCTCACCCCCTATTTGTTCATTGTCCCCATTGTCTCTTTCCTTTCCCAGCCTTGGATATGGATTCCGTGAGCTATTTCCGTCGTTCACCGACTCGGAGAAGATGCCCTCCGTGCTTTTGGTCCACACCTTCTCTGTTCATCTTCTTATTCTCTCATCCCCTCTCCTCATTCTCTTTTTATAGTATGAAAAATGTAGGGGGTGGGGGGTCGAAGGTGGGAGTGCAAGTAATATATCTCTAATACAGATCAAACGATTTTAACTTGTAAAAGAAAGGGAGGTAAATATTCTTATTCTTGACCCTTACGTACAACTTGATGTTTTTCTCAAGATACGTAAGCTAGAATTTAGCTCGCTTTTACGTCCTTCTGTGGCACTTTTATGTACTGCTTAAATATCCATTGTTTGCTAATTTTAGAAATTATAGAAGGAGGACTTGGTACATGGTATCAGACTTTGCGTATGAGAAATCCCAGCACACAGGCTAATTAAATATTATTAGTACTATCATTGTAATTAATATTAGCAGATACCACATTTTGAGTGCTGTCTATGTGACAGGCACCAAGGACTTAACTCTTAAGTGGTTCTATGAAGCAAGTCAACTGTTCCCATTTCCAAAGTGTAGAAAGGTGAAATCACTTGTATACGGTCTCACCCATAGAATATGAGAGGTGGGCTGGAAACTCAGATTTTTCTAAATCCACAATAGGTATCTCTTAAGCGCTGTGCTTAAAATGTATTTTAATTGTTCAGACAAGGGTATATTTATTTCCTGAGGAAACAAGAATATTTTGAAATGATTCTGCAACCTACCCTTGAGTGAGTAGCTAAAATGGGTTTATACATGGTATCGAAAATGTGAATGGTGCGTGTCTGCTAAAGTTTCCTAATTACCATGTATTTTCTGGTGTCCTCCATTGCATTTTTGTCGTGCTTAAGTGGAGCTGTCGTGGCACTGGGATAAGGAGACTTGAGTTCAAATCCCAGCTTTTGATGTTAATGTTTAATCTTTCTATGCTTGTTTCTTCTTTAAAATCCATTGTAGGTTGTTGCAGGTACTAAATAAGTTCTGTATTTAAAAGCTTTTCCCGGAATGTCTGGCCCACAGTAACACTTGTTCACATGAAAGACCATGATTATACTTCCGATGCTACTGGTACTGATGGTATTGACCTTGATCCTCAGAATAGCACTAAGAGTTACACATGTTGATATTAATATTCCTCGTTACCAAATGAGAAAATGGGTATTCAAGAGGAGTTAACTGTCCAGCTCACATTACCGCATATGAAGTAAAAAAATTTCTATTTCTTCCATCTGATGTGGTTTTTCTACAATATACATGCAGCCTCTAATAGTTCAGTGTTAGAATGCTAAATACATTCAAAATTCACATTAAGATTCCGTAGGTGCAATGCGATTAGTTTATTTTGTACGGCACGTTATTCTAGAGGATCACATTCTTAACGAAATGCAAATTCAAAACTTCAAATCCCTTTACTAATCCGTCACTACTAACAGTTGTTAATTTTGATACTTTGGACCTGAGCATGAGGGGTAGATCCTTAGGACATGATCAGGAGAGACAGGAGGCCAGTAGGGAGGGTATTTAAACTTCACCCCTGAAATGTTCTTAATACATAAAATTGTATTGCTTCGCTGCTGTTCAAAACAAAAACAGAAACAAACAAAAAAAAACAGGTACACAGGTTTCCAGGAGTGGGAGGGCCATTGGTTGTAAACACAGCCAAGTTTTCGTGGGCTGTGTGTTGGTGAAAATATTTCAGTGTAAAAAGAGGCATATAAGTAATATATACAGTGGTCAAACTGAAGTTTAGGAAGATACATTCCAAGTCAGCCTGTAACGATTCTTGGAACAGATGCAGAACTGACTTGATCCACAGAATTCCCTAATAGTTCTGCAAGCCATTACATGAAGGAGTAGATTTTTAAAGTGTGCTACTTAAAAATATTTTCATGGATTAATGAGATTAGAGCATTTAATCATAAAATGTTGGGGAATATATTTTCTGGTGCTTATTTTCTTCTTAGTAGTCTTAGTACTTGACAGTAGGTCAAACCTATCTCAGCTAGAGCCCGTTCCCTCCCCGGCACAAGGAGGGAAGAAGCAAGCTGAAGGGACTGTGACAATTCTTAAGCAATTTAGGGATTGCTTTGGCAAGTCAACAGGCTGCGGGTCTGGCTAGCCTCTCTGGTGGCTGCTCTGCCCTTCCTACTGCTTCAGCTGGCCACTCCAGACCTCCCTATCCTACTCAGTTCACTCAAACCTTCTTCCTGCTATGGTCCCTTCACTTTGTCAGGCCACCTTCTTGACCAAGATCTTTATTAAAATGACCCGAGGCCGTTGTTACCATGAGTACCGGTTCTGACCAGGGAATTCTATAAATCAGGTCATTTTACATGCTAAATGAGGGAGATAGGTCTTGTCTATCTCTGACGATGGCAGATAAAGTTGGAAGGTGTTCGAGGATGAGGATTTGTGTAAAAGGGAAATGAAACTGATATTTAATGAGCAACTCCCATATGCCCAGTATTTTCTTGTATAGGTTAATTCATTTTGAACTCGGATCCACCTTTTTGAGATACAGCTATTTTTACAGATGAGAAAAAGAGGAGGTTAAGAGAGTAACTTACCCAAGGTCATACAATTAGTCAGTTGAACTGAGATTTAAATCAGGCTTTGTAATAAGCACACACGTGTTAGGGTTTGGAGCCAGTAGAAATGTTATTGCCTCACGGTGCTGGTCTTTTCATTTTCTGTGACTGTTATGACTTCCTTGGTTTTGTCTCTTTTGTTTACCTGCAGTCCCAGTGCCTGTGTTTTATTCATCTTTCTGTGTCTGGTGCTTAGTTTAGGTTAGAACACGTAGTAGGCTCAAGTATTTTTTGTGGAAATTGCATAGTAGGCTGTTGCAGATTCTCCAAGCGTTCTCTAAATTCCGCAAACTAGATCGGCGTTGTTTTCTTTTCCTGCAGATGACTAAGGTGCCATTTAGCTCCTCAAAATATTAAAGTGAACAGTCTCAGTCCATAAGTGATAACTTTTTCAGAAAGTTTTATAGTTTTATATCTGCAAAGTATGGTCTTCTACATGCAGTTAATATTCAATTCCCATAGGCTAATATTTACTTACAATATCACATTAAGTTTTTACTTCATTTTTGTAATGACATTGTCAAATTGTAAAAACCATTTTGAGGTTTAAACATTGAGATATTTTTGTTGAGACAAAGTGTTGAAACAATTAAAAGCATGACATTAATCTCAAATGATGCGAAAGGAAACGACATTTTTCTCTACTAAATACGAAACGGCAGAATTTCAGAGTATAAAATTTTCTCTTTCAGAGCGTTAGTGGTATTTTAGTCAAAATCGAATTAAAGAATAGGAATATTTACGTGGTGTTAAATTATGAGACACTTCAAGAAATAAACTTTTGGCCTTAGGCTTGTTTAATAATTATATTTTGAAAATCTGAAAATAAAATGCGACCAGCTGGAGTCAGAAGTCTCCAGCACCTTTCTGTGTTGCACAAATGATGTTGACTTCTGACAAATGCCAGTAAGAGCAGGTAGGGACTGGTTTGTTGCTTCAGATGAGAAGTGAAAGCAAACAGGTTTTGTTATCAGTCACTGGTTGTCTGTGTAAGACAGCAGCGGCTATTATAATTGATTTGATGGCTCTGAATGATGAGCTTTAGTGGCCAAAGCGAATTGTGGCAACTCAGCCATGCAAGACATTGATGTGAAGAGGAAGTGACATGACATCTCAGGGGCAAAATCAGATGATTTTAAGGAGCAAATTTACTCACTAGTTCAATAATTTGTAAACTTTAACTTTTGATACGAGATGATGTTGATGAGCGAAAAGAAAATTAGATTTTGTTTTTTAACAGTCAGGCTTTCTGGTGCCTTTTGTGGGATTAGACTAGCCTTCTTTTTTTTTTTTTTTTTAATGCACCCAAGACTCGTCCATAAGTAATACTCATGATATTTAGAGTAATGCAGAACTTCACATGTTATGAATCATGTCCAGTACTGAGTCATTTAATGGGAATGTGAGTTTTAAGAGGAAGCAAAGAAAGGGAGATTGTTAAGAACCAGATATCTACCTTCACATAAGACCTTGATTTCTGAGTTTGTGGAAAAAGGTGAATAAGTTGTGTTTCATTAAATCAAGCAACTTTAGGAACTAAGCACAATAAAAGATTAGAGTTATGATATCGTGCCTCAGATTTCTGAATGCATGTACGTATCAGTCATTCGGGCAAATACACAGGGGAGCATGTGTGTGTGTGATGGCAACTTAGTGCCAAAGTTTTCTGACATAAATGGATTCTGACCCGGGCCAGAAAAGGAAAATGTTTCTTCTCAAGGGCTTATTGACTGGCATTTGCCAACGAACGTTGCGAAGAACCTTGTGCTCATTTAGTGAGGTCGGTGACAGGTGCCGAAGAGGAAAGTGACAGATACCACACCTTTGCCCTCTGAACAGCACTCTAACCTGCTGAGATTGCTCATGGAAAGAAATCGGGGTTCACATGTGCTTGGGGTTTTTTTTTTTTTTCTAAGCAAACACATCAGAAACCTAAGGGCTATGATGCTGAAGGTACAGAAGACTTAATTATAATTAAACCCTCATATCTCTGATACCGTTCTGCAAATCTTATCTGTAATGAGCTTATTGAAGGTTATATATATTTCTTATAAGGACTTCTTCCAGAAATTTTCTAGGATATTTTTCAAACTTTACAATAAGATTATGGGGCACACTAATTACATGCTACTTTTATAATAGGAGACTATTGTCTTCTCAGTAGTTGTACTTAAGATTGTGGTGTTTTAAATTGAAAGTGTTTGTGGAAATTAAGTTCTGGTTTTGTTGTTTGTTTTGAGAAAAATAAGTTGCCAGGAATC
>NW_011888794.1:7687692-7697351 GCF_000151845.1 Pteropus vampyrus
AAAAAAAAAAAATAGTTAATGCAAACACCACAGTCTCCTGTTAAGAAGTAACAGAAACTAAGCTCCAGGCCCTCGAGGAATTTACAGACTAAACATAAGTAGAGAAAACACGATTAAATATTTTACATCATTAGCAGCCAACCCCCTTAATACCAACTTGTAACAAATGGAATTGCAAATAAATACTTCAATTATACTAATGAGAAGAATATAGATGGACTAAAAAGACTTTATAAACAAAATATTATTTGAACTATATTTTGAAGGAGTGATAAAAGATAAATTATTTTTTCTCAAAAAGGATTTTTTTGAGAAGATGTTTTAATGGCATTCTGTACCGATAAGAAATCAAGACATACCAAATTTTACACAACACTGAGGGTCAGAGTTGGAGTTTTTTAATTCACTTCAGCTATATAAAGACCATTACGCCGTCATTGTTCTAAATCTAACATCCCGCAAAGGTTCATTGTAGTTTAGCACAGTGGATCTGTTCTTATAACAGGCTTTTAAATATATTCAGTGACATGGACACCAGGACTCTGACAGATGATCAGTAGAGACCATTTAGATGTTTAAAATCTTCAAATTCAAGTGAAATCAGCAGAAAATAAGCTAGAAATCCTTCTAAATTTAGGTACAAACATTTTCATTTCAGCTTTATGAAAAGCTGAACAACCTGACTTTTTGATTCTTGCTGTTTTTTTAATAACTATATTAGCCTATAGATAACAAGCCTCGTATGATCTTCAAATATGGTAATTATGTCTTTTACATTGATTTACTGGCTCATTCTCTTTCTGAGCTTTTTAACTGGTGATTGGTGTAATTACAGAGCTGCCTCTACTGTGTGAAGGTACAATTTTCAGGTCAGAAATGTTACGCAGAAGTAGGTATGGTGGCTGTCTAATTAGACTGCTTAATATTTATTAAAATGGCGTTCTTTTTTCGTGGTTGTACTGTTGCTTGTCTCAGTGTTCCGAATATTCTTAATATAATTATATGATCAGTTGGATTTTCTTTTGAACTTTATGAAACAGAGTTAAACATTTAAGCTCGAAATATGATTTGCTGTTGTACATAAGATCTGCATTCTCTCCATCAGTGTTCTGTAGTTTAATAGTGAGACTTTACTCAGATGTTCTTTGTGCAGCTCCCAGGAGCATTTGTGTTTGACTTAGGCCTCTAGCTATTCCTGCCATTGTGGACCTACCCTTTCTTGCAATAGCAAGTAGATAAATGAATGACATAACCACTTATTGTAAAGGCTGTGAAGAAAGTAAATGAGGAGATGTGATAATCAGCAGATGTCTTTCTTAGACTGTGCCATTTGATCTACAAATCGAAGGGAGGCCCTGGAAGTCCCCAGCTAATAAAAGAGCTAGGTAGAAGCAATAGTGAATGTGTGGGGTCTGGGAAAGATCTGAGCTTCTTAGAAGAACCTACAGAAGTGATATTGGTGAGAAGATGCTGAATGGATGGCAGAGAAGAATGAAAGGAGAAATTAGGTAGGCTGGGACAGAAGACAGTAGTCTTTGAGGTTAAGTAAGGTAAGGAGTTTGGATTTTTCTGCTGACAGCAGTAGCACGATCTAATTTTTACTGAGCGCGTACTAGGCACTGAGAACTGCGCTAAATGTTTAAATGTATGTCTCATTTGGTCGCAGCATCCTTGTGGAGTAGGTGGTAGTATCTCTGCTTTACAGATGACAGTGTAAGGGTCAAGGAGATAAAGTAACTTGCCAATATAACAACAGCTCATATGAGGAGAAATGGCTTCAAGTGTCAGTAGTCAGGTTCTAGAGCTCATGTTTCATTTAAGCTCTTTTTTATGTATCTCATATCTCTGTATCCATTTTTATTGTGTTATTTGGTCTTTTTCTTAATTCTAGGAATTCTTTATGTATTAGTTCATAAAGGTGTCAGTCAACATTAAGTATTTATAATAAAATTACCTACAGAATTTGTATTTGAAATAGATTTGGTAATTCTAAAATTCAAATAGAAAAAGAAACAAGCATAAACTAGGAAAAAATATTAGAAAACAAGAATAACCAGTGGGTTTTAGCTTTACTAGATATTAAAATATGAAGCAACAAACAAGAAACTAGAATATATTTCAACTCACAAGAAATAACTTCTCTTTTATTCTTGTCAGACTTATCCAGTAAGAATCCTCTTTGAGTTTCTGTATCCTTTTGAAACCACCCCAGGCGTTTTTTTTTTGATATGTCCTACAGTTTGGCAATATGGTGTCACAGGCTCATTTTGACTCTTTTCCTTCATGCAGAACTTGGAATCAGTTACTCTCCATAGACACTCATTTTCTTCAGTTGCGAAGTGTCTAAGTGTCGGAGGCCAAAAAAGTGGGCTTGAGGGCTACGTGTCACATTCCACGCATAGTAGTGAGCGGGCAGTGTAGGGCCACACAGGGCCACTTTAATTACAAGCGAGACAAGAAATGCCTTTTTTAAGTTCACAAGTTCACAGTGGTTTGTTTTCTCTACCTCATATCTTCCCAACAATAGAAATAACAGCCAACATTTATGCGACTTCCACTATAGCTAGGCAGTTTTTTGCCCTTATATGTACTGACTCCATCGTCACAAAAATCCCCTAAGACATAGGTGTGTATATGGAACAAACTTGAGGAAGAGAAGGGTTAAATTACTTGCTCAAGATTAAATAGGTAGTAAATGGCAATGATGGGATTCAGACTCATGCATTTGTTGGTATTCTGCTTGAGGAAGATGGACGAATGACAATAAGGACTTCTATGGAAAAGAGTTTCCAAGATTCCTGGTTCGTTTTAGGCAGATATTTGGGGAGGAGGTCAGTCCAGAGGAGTTCTCACAGTCTTCTTCCTTGGTTCTGTGTTCAGTGTGACCTCGTGGGTATGGGACCTAATTATCATCCCAGCTTCTTAAACGACAACTGTCCTCCTAAGAAATTCCATCCTGGATTTGACCACCAGCTGTTGCCAGGGGAGAATAAACACCCCTTGATTACTACAGGTCACAACAACCTTGCTAGAAATCCACAGAGGTTTGCTTTGTTTTTGAAGAGGTTTCTTCAGATAGAACTAATTCACTGCTTCCATTGAGAGAGATGATAAGGAATAAAACATTTAATCTAAAAAAGAAAAAGAAAAAGACTATTTCTTTGAAGGTCTTTAATCTTTTTATAGAAAGATAATTTGTATGAAAGGCCTTTATCAACTGGGTAATAGTTTATTATCATCATTGATTTCTAACCTCTAATCTCTACTGCATTCACTGGGGACACTTATCCAATACTCTTACACACTGTTATTTTTAATGTGTTTTTATTTACTTCTCTGCACCTAAGGCTAATTTTTCCGTTATTATTTTATTGCATTTTTAACACCCAGTTGTCTGTTTTTCTCAAATGTCTAGTGAGGACAGTTAAACTATTAGTTGAAATACTAAGCAGGACGAGTCCAACAGTCACCCCTCTTATGTGTGAGGGGCCTTAGATCAGCCAGGAAGTACGTGAAGAGTGGGGATTACTGAGTTGCCTAACTGGCCCAGGAGGCTCGGTTATCTTGTGAGGTCCTTAAGCAGACACATAGCACAGAGCCTAGAGAGGAAAAATCAAAGAAATAGGAGCAGGCGTGTAGACCCAGCCATTGACTGGGGCTGGTGGTTACCCTGCCCAGAGGTGTTATGTTCAGATTATCTAATTCTATCAATGAACACCGTCCTCACACAAATTCAGAATTATTTGATTCATTGATTCCTCTTTTATTGTATGAGCATGCTGGAGAAAACATCAGTTACATATAAAGAATTACATATATGTATATATATGTAGGCACATTTAAATACATATTATTTATACAGAGATGGAAATAACTGGTTTTGTACAAAATGCTTTCCGTAAATTTGGTTACACAAAATAATAATGTAATTCTAGAATAATACACTTGTAAGGTGAAGTTCGAATTTATGTAATAGAACAGGCTTTACAATCTATTAAATATGGCAGCTACATTTTCAAAAAAAGTATTCGTCCTTACCAAGTTAATAATCAGGTTTAAGTTTTAATAAGTAATCATACATTTGTAGCAGAGAAAAGCCATTGGTCATCAAGGCATATAATGCTATTTTTTTCTATCTTTTACCTTTGTGATAAGGTTTTTTTCTTAAGTTGCTTTCTGCTGTTTTCAAACGGTAGCATTCGTGTTCTAGCAATAATTGTAGAGGTTTGAGTTATTATAAACTTTAAATATCAATTCCTCCCCTTCTGTGACAGTTCTACCACTAGGGAAGTCAGACTTGCAAGGTCTAATTACTGCAGCGTTTTGATATCCCCAGCTACAATATTGGCAGGAATTTAAGCCATGGTAGAATTCATTGGTGACACTGTTGTAACTAAAACGCACAGAATCTGTTTTCGAGCTTGTTCGGGATGGAATCAAGTACTGGATGATGTCAAATAGTCTTGCTATAAGTTCAGAAGTGCCTTGGACGATTCTAATATGAAATGCTAATTATTTGCAATAGAATGTAAATAAGGTGGCACTAAGTCTTATTTGCAGTGACTAATGAAAGCTGTTGTACTGTAATCAGTGAGATACAGAGCAACAGGGCAATTCATTAGGAAAACCACAGTTGACAAGCGGTTAATGCATGCCATTCCGGACCTTTCCTCTCGCTTCTGTTTGCTTCTATTATTTCTTCTCGTTGATAGTAATAAGTCCCATCTGGAAAACGCATAACAAGGATAAAAAGAAACTAGCAGCTAAATTTGCCAGGCTAATTCGAATATCTACAGACTGTAAGTCTTCCTTAGCTTTTCTTTGCCTGTCAAAAACAACCGCCATATTAGGCCGATTAAAAAAAAATGGTGATTTTGTAGTCAGCAAATTGTGAGAATTCTTTATGGTATCTCTCCAAACTTGAGCAAAACTTTACTATGCTGCAAATTATTTTATTTTCTAGATATATATTACATTTCAAAGTTCAGCCACATTTTCACTTCTCATACTTTAGCAGTAGAACACTTTTCACAAATAAAAACACTAAATGGCTTGGTGCTGCTCTCTTTGTTATAGAGTAGGCCTTGGTAAATAAAAGTTTGAACTCTAGAATAGCTTTTCTGCTCTGGGGCATACATTTATCTTGGCAACAATAGATCAGGGCGCTACAGTATTTTAAAATGTGTATAGTGAAATTTCTAACATGTATAGCTATTAAACACAGTAATTATGTTTTAACTCTCATAGGTAGAAAAATTAAGAAGGTGACTTCTATTGTGTATAATTTTTAGAACTGTTCCTTTCACTAACTACCGATGACTACCACAAAATGACAGCCAGCTCATTTGATTACAATATTTTAGGGCCCCATCTCTTACTTAAAAGATTGGAGGTGGCTTGTCTATTTAAAGAATGAAGAAGAAACTGGAAAGTCAGTACTGTGATTTTGTTTGTTTGTTTGTTTGTTTGTTTGTTTGTTTGTTTTTGAGCTTCCTGACAGCCAGGGGTACAAAAAGAAGCAGAGCTGGTTATAGAGTGCCAAAACTTGACCTGCATCTCCTGGTCAGCAACAAACCTGAATCTGGGTTCAAGGAAATGAAATCCAGGAAATACCAAGAGTCCAAGGCCAATTAAGAGTTTCATTTACTCTTCGCTCCCCATTATTTAAAATGCCATGAATTACCCACACTTAGCTCTTTCCTTCTGTCTGAAGGTGACTGTCTTAGATCCTTCGACAGTGGCAGGGCCCTCAGCTGCTACAGAGTAAGATCATTCTGTAGTGGTGGTGCATGCGAGGGTTTTCCACAGCTAGGGTTATCAGATAAAACATAAGATGGTTAGTTAAATTTGACTTACAGATAATTAATACTTTTAATATCAGCATTCCCATAAATACTTTCTAAATATAAATATATCCCAAACATTGCATGAGACATCCCTATTCTTAAAAATTATTACTTATCTGAAATTCAAATGTAACCAAGTGTCCTCATTTTTTCATTTCGTTTCACTAAACCTGGCAACCGTACCCACAGTCTGCAGGTAAACCTAGTGAATTATAATAGGGGACTGTCCCTTTATCACAAAAACTGAAGGCCCACAGTGACAGCCAATCATAGCCTTTTTTTCCTTATAACTTTTGTTGAGACATTGATGGGGGTAGACAGACCATTAATTTCAGGCAAAGAGAGACTTAACAAAAAAAACCTTTAGACAGTACATAATCCTCCCCGAAAAAAGAAACTTTCGTGAAGAGACTTGACTCTTTTCAGTGAGCCATGGGTTGATGGGGAAAAACACACACACACGCACACATGCACACACGCAGTATAGTTAAATTAAGTTTCCAATTGAAATAGCTGGAGACATAGCATCTTAGGGGAACGTAGATGGCTGCATGGCAGGAGTGGATGTAGCATATCAAAACCACATCGCCTCCGGGACTAATGGGGGCCCACAGCTGCCAGGACGCTGTTCCTAGAGAGTAGGGTCTCACTGACTTAGAGAAGCCTGATTCTTACTTCATTTGCTGTTCCTTTCATTCTTAGGGTTTTGAGTCATGGATATTATTCTGGAAGTACTTATATTCATAATCTGGACACTCTGAGTCAAGAGACTATTTTAAACTTTGTCCCTTTCTGGTCTTTGAACACATCTCAGTGCCACCAAGACCAAACTTTCCTTCTGAGTTAGGAAAGCAGAGTTAGCCGCCATCTGTCCCTGAACATTCTTTTGGAGGGCTGCTTTTCCTGTGGACCTCTAAACCCTGCTTTATCCTTTCTCTCCACCACAAATTGGAAATCCATGTCTTGAAAGGGGTATGTGTACACTGACATATGTATAGAACAGGGTTCAGCTACCAAGACCAGAATCCAGTTCAAGCAGAAAAGTACTTAGGATGGCATATCAAGTGGGTTACAGTATCGTTGGGAGAACTGAAAAAATGATGCAGATGGGGCTTTGATGAACAACATCAAAAGCCATAATGCAGGCCACCAAGGCAGTTGCTCTCCCCTCTATGATATGGAAACTGTCTGCTCAGTTGGGAAGCTGCTGCTTCAGCTGCTGGTACCAGAACCTCACGGCCACTCCCTGACAGGAAATCATGTGATCGAGAAGCTACCACACATTACTGCTGGCTACAGAATGTGCAGTGCCTGTTATGGTCTACACCGGCATAGCAGATTCACATTTTCCTGCCTTTCAGCATCCACAGAGCTGGTGACCAGATATGAGGATCCCTGCTGATGCTATAAGAGAAAGCTAAATGCTTCCAAAGTCACACTTGCGAGCTAAACCAGCAAAAACATGGCATCTACTTCACTTCCAATTTTTTCATCTTGAGCAATTTGCAGACTGGTCAAACCAAATTACAGCCAAACTGCAGGAAGATCTTTGATGTGGTTTTTAGCTTTCCAGCCAGTACAATAAAGGAAGGCACTCAGTAGTGGTTAAAATGGATGTTGACCTTGAGTCCACCATAACCAAGACGTATGACCTGTTTACAAGTGATAGCACATCTTATTAATGTGACTAGCCACTGCCTACAAAAGGGAAAAATTAATAAAAGCCACATCATAAGGATCTCAGATGCCTTTTGGAAAATCCGAGGACATTCTCTAAATGAGATCATTATTTCTGTCTATAAGGTCATATCTATTTTTGAACAAAGGCAAGATTTTTTTTTTCTGGTCTTGAATTCTTAAGGACTTTTAACAGAATCTTTGACAGGTATAATTAGATGTTTTATGGACACTGTTTTGACAAGTTTTATATCAAATGTAAAAGCTGCTTTATATAGTTGTGTTTTTTGCCAAAGAAGCTTTTGCCTTTTTCTGTCAAGTGGAGCCTGACTCCTGAAGGGACACAAGCAGCCAGTACCATCTGGCCATTCTTCTGATGGTGCCCAGAAACTGATTTCAGATCTAATCTTCCTTGATTGGTTCTGCTTCGCAAGTAACCTGATGTGACTGGAATTCCTTCTCTCTTTCATTTACTGTTATGTCTGGATCTATGCCAAGTGGGCCATATTCAAATCCACCCAAGTTGTGTTTTCTTCCTGGTATGGCCTTCTTTGCCACACTCATTACCATTATTTTGTCAAATGGACACAAAGCAAAAAGGTTCGTTAAGGTGATGGTGAGAGGCAAATAGGATAGAATTAGTGATAGACCAGAAATATTTATAGGGCTATTACGCCCATTTTGTTGTCCTTGGGATGTTTAGTTTGGAGGACATAGAGAAACTCACATCGTTAATTCGCCTAGTTCCTATACAGATGTGGAAATGTTGGCAAATAACTTTAAAAGAAACTCGAGTTAACAGCTTGAGTGCTGAAGTACGGTTCCTCCTTTTATATTACTTCAGGAGCCATAGTTATATAAAAATCACAGTGCAATAAATGCAATAAAAATCATCTTTATTTATCAAAGTAACATCTATTACCAAGACATGAAAAATGAAACTGACAATCTAAGTTATACATTCCTATCAATCTTTTAAAAGTTTTATGGATTTGCTCAGTAAAAAGGCCTTATGTACTTGCAAATTCCATTCAAGCTGTTCTGATCAGATCTTCATATAAACTAGGTATAATCATTAACAATCCCTTTTTGGAAGATGAGTGATTTTTTTTTTTTTAATAGAACAGAAAAATGTGTTACAATGTAAATGTAAAAATATAAATAAATCTAAATTCTTAATTTATGTAACGTTTAGAGGTTATTCATGGACTTTTTCAGTATGAAAATTTAGCCAAGTATAAATTTAATAAGTTGCATTCTTTTGGATTGCTTTAATAGAATAAAAATATTAGAAAAATAATCATGAGAATTGGGACAAAGTTCCTACTATACTTCTTTAGTAGCAATTTTATGCTCCACCCCACATAAGTACTTTTTTAACTTTCACTTGAGATTATTACATATGCTAGTCGGTCAGTGAATACTTGCAGAGGAAAATGAGTTATTGGGGCAAATAAATAAATGGGCTTATAATGTTTGCTTACTAGCTTAAATAACTACCAATAACTGTTCTGCTAAGCTTCTACTCAGAAATTCTAACATTTTTTTCTCTGTGTTTGCCTAAAGTCTTCCTCAGTTTTATAGATAACTGTCGGGCACATACAGAGGACAGCAATTTCAATGGCGATGTGTTTTATGACGTTTTATTCATTCAATCAGCATTTTCAAGCACCAGCCACATGCAGAATCCCAGACTAGTTGCTCTTGTTACAAAGGTGAACACAGTGGCTCCTGTCCTGATGTACTTCAGAGTTTTGCAGATAAAACATTTGAGGTTTATATCACCTGTTCCATATTTATTAACACAAATATCTTAGGTCCAGATTTTTACAGCCTTTTTCTCATAGAATAAACTGAAATGTTTTCATTAGACAATAACAATTCCTAATATTTCGGACCTGGTATTTTATGTTTTAGTATTTTTAAATTAATTTTAATTTGATTTTTACTAAGTAATCCATCCACGTGGTTCAAATTGAGATTTTTCAAAAGAAAATAGTGAAAAATCCCTCTATTCCTCCTGTCCCCCAAGCAGCCAGTTTCCCCTCCCCAGCAAAAAAAAAAAAAAAAAAAAATTGAATTACTCTTGGACTTGGTGTCCTAGTTTGAACAAGAGAAAACTCAAATGTCATTGAC
>NW_011888794.1:7698639-7706421 GCF_000151845.1 Pteropus vampyrus
TCTGAAAATGAATTGATATATAAAAGGACCTGGCTTGGTGCCTGGTATATACCAGTTCAGTAACTATTGATTTTTCTTTCTGTCGTTAAATGTCCATGTTGTGCGTTTAGTGATTGCTGTAGAGATGATTAGAGATAAAAAGTTTAGTATGACTAGTGACATATAGGATCATTCATTTTAATCATCGTCTTGAGGGTTACATGAATGAATGTCTAGTAAGGACCTTCCGAAGTATACCTGCTAGTGATTTGTTTCCCCATCTCCTCTAAGCAGATACCATGTCTGGAAGATTTTACCTTATCGTGGTTTCTTTAAAACCCTCAAAAATATAATGCTACATAACCAGATGCATTAAACAGATATCTGGTTGCCTGCCACGTGCTGGGAACTTTGTTAAGCAGGTAATTTGTGACTTCTTCTCGAGGTGAATTCTGAATAATTCTTTGAGGGCAGAGAAAATGATGTGTTCTCATTAACATCTAGATAATAAATGGTTATATAATAAATGGTAACAAATGTTGGATGAATGGAAGATAGGAAAACAATCATATGTCGCATTTAGACGGATGAGGGGGGAAGTAAGTTCTCCTCTACTTGCCAGCATTTTATAAGCATTTCAGTTTATGAGACGTTTTGGTTAAAAGAAAAATACTTATTTGAGCATTGCCCTTCCTCATCACTTGTCCTCCACACTCCCGGCCAGCTCCCCGAGGGCCTCGTCAGCCACCACAAAAAGTCGAAAAAGCTTAGATTTCTTGATAAATGGGATAATAAATGCACCATTTATTTAAGTCACTTTAATAAGTAACCTGTCACTTGAAGTTGGAGAGGGACAGGAAAACAAAGTAAAGATGTAAATAGAGGTTTCAAATCCTGAAATTTGTTTTCTTTTAAGTGAAACGCATTTTCAATTTTCATTCAAGGCACAACAGTGTCATCAAAGATTCAGACTCTTTTTTGGAAACCTTCCTCTTTGCTCTCTCCGGCTGTCGTTCTTGGACTGAATGACTCATGCTTGCAAGATAACTGGCTTCGCATCCACACACAGCCATGGCCAAAGACACCTGGCTCTGGGCAAGGGCTCACTTCTCTTGAGTCTCTGTTTTCAGGAAGGAAGAATTTTCTCCGAAATCCTTTAACAGTCTTTTTAAGTCTCCGTGGCCAGAACTAGGTCACAGGGTTGGCTCTGCCCTGCAGAAAGCCTCTCACATACGGTATTCTAGCCGCTCCCCAACTGCTCGCTCTTCTTCCAAGTCTGAACACACTTTCATCCATCCTCTGCCACCAAGTTTTTCTACCTACAACACAGATCTGAGCAGATCATTCCACTGCTTAAAAATCGTGGGTGGCTTCCCTTTGCACACTGAACGAAGTCTGCTCCCCACTCCTTCCCCGTCCGGGACCACTCTGCACAGTGCATGCGTCATGTCACTCCTGCCAGATTCTAGTTCTATTCATTGTGGTGTTATTTGTAAACATGTTTTAGATCATATATGGAGTGTTTTGGGGTTTTGGAGGGTTTTTTGTTTGTTCATTTGTTTGTTTTTAGGTTTCAAAAAACAGAGATCTTTAAATTACCACAGATGATGTATTATGTGAAGAAATAATCAGCTGTAATTATTAAGCAAATATTTATTGTACACTTCTTAAGGGCCAGGCACTGTACTTGGAGTATAGGATTAAACAAAACAAACATAGTATTGTCTTCAAGGAGTCTCTAGACTAGAAACAAAGACATGAAAATTAACGAGTAATTAAGTGCGATGAGCGGTGAGAAAGTAGACAGTGACAAAAGACTCGGCCAGTCTTACTCTGAAGATGAGCTTCTCCAAAGAAGCCATGTTTGAAATGAGAAGCGAAGAAGTCTGCGCGAGGTGCAGCAGGTGGATACGAAGCCAGCTCTGTGGAGAATGGATTGGGACACACAGGACTAGATTGGCTGGAGGCCGGTTAGGGGGCAATTGCGGTGATCCCAACAAGAGACGGTGTCGACTTGGGCCAGAATGAAAGCAGTGAGGATAGAGAGAAAATATAGAACACAGCAAAGGATCGCATGTGGGGAATAAATATCCGACCCTGGAGTTATCGACTTGAGCAGCTGGCCGAGACTGCTGTTTCCTGAGAAAAAGATCGCTGCTCGGTTAGGGAAAGAGGAAACGTTTGGAAGAGCATGTCAACAGATGCCCTGTCGACCACTTGCAGAACCGGAATACAAGCATAGTGCCCCAGAGGGGCTTCGCCATCCTCATGACGTATCCTCCGTCCGTCTCTGCCTCTGTGTCTATTGTCATTACTAGTATATGTAAGGCTTTACTATTTTGGCTTATGTTTACACTAGTTTTCTTGACTATATGACTCGAGCCCACTGCCTTCTCTCTGGTCCTTGATTTTGGTGTTTCTATACTATTCGTGCCCTTCTCTCTATGTGTTTCATTGTCCCACAAGAGGAAATTAGAGGGCGAGTTAGATAGTATCAAGTATAGAATGTCATGGAGGGCAGCATCTCCTTCCAGTCATCCACTGAGCTGTCACTACTGCCCTACGACCCAAAGCATGGCAACTTTCACTTATCCATTCATGCAACAAATTTCTTTTTAGCATTAACTCTGTTCCAAACGATACACTAGACGAGGCCATGGAGAAAAACTTTGCCTTGCGGTTATTAAAACTTTGATCTAAAGTCTGGGTTTTCCATTTATCAAATATGTGAACATAGGCCAAAAATTATTCTCAAGTCCTCTATGCCTTGATGTCCTCATCTATAAAATAGATGCAACATATCTTGAGTTGTTCTGAGGGATAGATAAATGGAGCAAGAAAATATTTGTTTATTCATATTTATCATCAGCGGTGGCGGTAAGAGCATTTGGTGGTGGCGCGATGACAATAGATGACGAGAGGAACTCACTGGGAAGAATGTGCGGTATGAATGGAGGTAACACTGGAGAGTTTTGATCTTAACAGTTTGTAGGGGCGGTGATAGTAGATCATAAAAAAAAAAAAACCTACCTTTGGCTGCTTTGCCAGATGGGGGATGGGTAAGAAACGTGCTCAAAGCTTCAAGGACTAGCCAGTACAAAAGAGTTTTTAAATTTAGTTGGACTCTATTGTTAGGAAACAAATCACCACACTCACTTAAACTTGGACCTTGGAAAGTATATTTTATGAGCTCAACACTAAATTACTTTCGCAGATCAAGAACACTGACAAAGTGACTTAAAAGTGTGCAACAATTATCTAACTATTTCAGAAAGTCAAGTTAGGGGTGGAAAGTCTGTATCAAAATGGAAAGAACAGTGCTCACTTGCGTGTACTTTAACGAGTAAGTTAAAGCCTTGCTTCTTGGCCAGGATGCATTGTAGTCATTCACTTACGTGCTCTGAGCTTTTTTGTCTTTTTGACGGAACAAACTGGTTTCGAAGTATAGCTTTGTTTTCTGTAATAAACTGTGTTGCTTACAGACTTTCAAGGAGAATTCAGAGTGCAGTGTGAATATTCTCTTCGTTTTAATTATTTTTGTTACTTGTTCATGTGAATAGCTTTGGTGAAAAAAAAGTCAGATAAAACAAGTGGTAGTAAACAAGTTTAAGAAATACAATGGCAATAATATCTAACCTTTGTTAAGCCCTTAGTTTATAGATCAGACACTTATGCTAAGATATTTATATTATCTCACTTAGTAATCACAATAATCACGAGGTGGGAGCCAGCATTACCTTCATTTTACAGATAAACTAGAACTTAGATTTCCCCTGTGATCACACAACTCAGGAGAGAGAGAGCCAGCATCACACCCCGTGTTTCTAACCACGTTACTAATTGAGCAAGTTCTTTACTATTCCTTCTTCCATGATTGTTTAGCAATAATAAGTAATGATTGCATTCAAATTCAATGGAAGTTGGAGTCTATACTTTCTTTTGAGCGGTGAATCGCCATTTTATTAATATTTCTCTAATCCTCATGCATATTTTAAATTGCATGACCTTTTCAAATTGCAGTTTTGATTATCATTTGTTGTATCATTTTTTAAACTATCTTTAAACAGGGAGTATGTTTGAAATAACAATAATGAAGAGTTTTTCTTTAAGTCTATTATGTTTTCAGATACACTATAGTAATTTTTTCTACCTTCACAGTCATCAATCTTTAATTTTCAAAAAGATCAAATTAATAAAAGTGAGTCATGTTAAACCAAAGAGACTATAAAAGTATAGGCTTACTCAGAAATAAAAGTTATTTATTAAAAATATGAAAGTACAAAAGATATATGCCCATTTAAAAACTTTTTTAAGGTACTATTTTAAGTGAATATAGATATGGATTTTTTCATAGATTTTAATGCATTTTATGTCTGAATTTAGTTATCTCTAGGTTATGGAGGGACAGGTGGTTTTTAAGTTTCTCCATTTTTATATCCTTCATACCTAGCGATTAAGAAAAATCATATAAAGATTTTTTGAATAAATGTACTTTTAAATTAGTTTTTGGTTGTGCACAATAAATAGTTGTTTTTTTTTTTAATAGAGAAGGAAAGCATCGCTTTTTGTTTTTGTTTTTTTTGAGGGAGATCATATAAAAACAATATATCTTATGTAAGATATTCAAAAAAATGCATTCTAGAAACAGGTCAGGGCTGTGGTGATACAAATTTGGGGATTATTATTAGGGAAATGGTATTTAAACAATGAGACCAGAGTAGATTACTTTGGAAATCAGTGTGGATAGAAACAAGATAATGTTCAAGGACCGAGTCCTGGGACTTGCTAATATTTAGGGTTCAGGATGATGAGGAGGACACGTTGAAACACTGAGAAGACCAGGCAAATGTGACATCCTGGAAGACAAAGGTAGGAGATTTTAGGAAGGAGACAGTGACAACTGTGTTCGGTACTGCTTGAGAGGTTAGGTAAGGTGAGAACTGACAAGCGACCGTTGGATTGATTGATGTTGAGGTGACTGGTGACCTTGAGAGGAAAGACATTTTGGGTGCAGTGAATAAGACCAATACCCAATTGGAATGGCTTCCAGAAAGAATAAGAACAATTAGAAACTGAGATTATAGATTCTTTTAAGGAAATTTCCTCTAAAAGGAAGGAGAGAAGTGGATTAGTAGTTGTGGGAGGAATTGGGGTCAAGGAAAGGGCATTTGTCTGTTTGTTTTAAGATGAGAGAAATAGCAGCATGTTTGTTTGCCGAAGAGGACAATCCAGTGACATGGGGAGAAATCGATGATGTTAGAGAAAGATAAGTGGGATTGCTGGAGCGTTGTCCTTGAATGAGAGGCTACGAGGTCTGGGTGGCAAGCGGAGGGGTTGACCCATCAGAGCTCGGACTGTTCATTGGTAGACACAGGAGGGAAGACAGAGTATCTGAGCCTCAGTGAAGCAGACGAAAGATGTCACCAGCGAAGGGAGTTCGTGGAAGTTCTTGTCTCACTGGCTCAGTAATTAATTTTCATTCTCTCTCTTGTAGTTTAAGAATTTTATGAAAAGCTTTTTTCGAATTGTACAGTTACTTAAACCACCTTCACAGAAATATTAAACTTTGATATGAAATGTATCATCAGCTCTTCTAAGTTATAAACTTTGGAGAAGTTTAAACTTTCTAGAAATACCAGATTTTCTACTTCAGTCCCTTTGATTCCAATTGCCTTTAACGTGTTCACCCAAGTTTAACTTTCTAAAGCCTTATTCTGCAGTTTTCTTCCTGATTTGTGGTAACTCTGAGCTTTCACATTTAACTTGAGGAAGCCCTGTTTTCCAGATATTTAACCAATTTCTAAATTACTTAATCAGGTGCCAGCATACTACATTTAATGTACTGAGTAATGATTAGTGATTGCTGGTCAATCCATATTTTAATTGCTTTTCCCCTCAAGGTATTGTTCTCTTGGGGGAAATTTTCAGCAGTTCAATGTTTTGAGACTAGAAACATTTAAAAATGCATTAAAACTTAAACTTGGAGCTTGGTAGAAACATTTAGCTGGCTTTACTAGGTTCTAATTACTTCTTTCGTGTAATGAATATGACTTCATTTCGTGTTAAAGTCTGTTTTCTCAGACAGATGGATAGAACTATTTCCTGAAATTATTGCCACAATAACTGCTAATATATGATCTAATTACTTCCTTGCATTTATCTGTGTGTCAATTCTTTCAATCAGAACACTCCCATAGAAATATGTTATTAATATGATAAAATATTAACATTTTGTTGGTAGTTTCAATTTGAAGAAATCAATTTGACGATATTCTCTAAAAATGCTAATATAAGTAAATTATATTATCAGTAGTCACTTGAGAATACTAACAGGAGGGGGAAAAATCGGGAAAAGAGGTGACCTCTCAGGGATTACTTTATTCCCCCTCCTTAGTAGCAGATCTCGTAATAGAAGATTATTTTGTTCCGAGATCTAGATAACAAAAGAAATAGCCTCCTAAAGTAGTGACTCATAGCTTATGGACACTTTTGAGTGTTTGTTTATTTTGGCTCCTCTAATAGTTTATAAATAAATATGTGTGAACATTTTTCAAAGTATAGTAAGAAACATGTTGGACTAAATCACCATTATTTGAAGCCAACTCTGGGTTTCGTTGTTTGTATTTTATTTATGTTCTCAGCGTTTCTCTTTCTTCTCCCTGGTTTGACCTAATAACTCCGCAACTGAAAATGCGAAAAGGTGGCTTTCTCCTTTACTGTTGATTCTTATTATATTTTATTCTTAAGTTTAAGGGTGATTCTGTATTATGAGATCTAAAAATACATATACATTCACATATCTTCTTAAGTGGATAACAGCAGTATGTGAGGAAAAGTGACATGTTATGGACTTAGCTCAGTATCAGGAAACACGAAACAAAACTGTTTGTTATTAAAGACCTGTTTAGCAATATTAGAACAGGAAAGTGGCATGTTCTGAGCTGTGAAATTACACTTCGTGAAATCTAAATGATTTAATTTACCATACAATTCCAAAATAATTCTCTGTACTCTTAATATTCTAGTTGTTCTTCCAGGTAGGTATTCTTTAATTCTCACCTTTCAGCGGCATTGGATACTCTGAAAATTACTTGTTTACCCATAGAACTAAAATAATGAAGCAGAACACTAAAATACTTATTTTAACAATATTTTCACTTATAAATTTTCCAGTTTCTTGAAATTGCCTTCAGAGGCAGTTTACAAACCACACAAGGAGTCCCATTAACTTAAGTCTTCTCTTATTGATTGGAAACGATTTTATGAGTTGTTTTTTTTTGTTTGTTTTTTTGTTTTTTTTTTTTTAAATCAAACCTCACCCCAAAGGGCTTCTGGTTGTTTTCTTAAATCAAACCTTCTTTTAAGGGGAAATTTTTTTTTTGAGCTACTGAAAACAGAGATGCGGCAAGCTCTGATGGCAATTATAGAAAAATTGGCAGATTATCCTGAGCAGAATCAGAGGGGCATCAAGTGAGTAAGTGAGTAAGTGAGTAAGTGTATAGAGTTTCCACAGAAACTCTTGAAGAGGGCTGCGAATTAGAGACTTCATGTGTTTAAAAATTCATTGTTGCTCTTGTCATGTCAGAAAAGTACATTTTATTTTATTATGTATTTTATTTTATTATGTTTGCTGATCTGCTTCTTTGGAGTAGGGAATATGCTGTATTCATTTTTGAATACCCAATTTTTAAGATACTGTTTGGCATATAGTAAGGGGCCAATAAATGATGGTAAAATAAATACCTATTTCTTAGGAAAACAAATCAGTTTATCTTTACTGAAGAATTACTTTTATTCAGATTT